>NW_023606511.1:0-20283 GCF_013339745.2 Dermacentor silvarum
GGGCACGCAACAGCAGGACGTGATGTTAGTTCACTAAAATTTTTTATAATATTTCGTCCTATTTTTCGTTAATGTCGTGTAGTGCATGCCTTCAGAGATTGCGTAATCTGGGCAGGTCGGAGAAAGGAAGATATATCGCTAGGCATCATATGTGGCCGCCTCGGTTCCGGGGGCGCTGCGTCGTTGTTGTAGCACATGGCGCGGATGTGTTAGGGTGCCTCGATGCCAGCGCCGCCGTTCAGGGTGGTGCCAACCTTTGACCGCCCCCGCGCCGCCGCTTTCTCGCTGCGACGCCATATTGTGTCACAGCGAGCCGTTGCGATTGCTTGGTGCCGGTGCTGAGTTCGAGGCACAGTGCGCGCGGATGCCTTCGCGGACGCTTCTACTTGCTAGACAGTGTTGAGCCGCATGACTGACAAGCTATCAAGTGCATCGTGTCGACATGACGGGCTGTTGTGTTCTCAAGTGCGCCGGATCGACGCGTAAAGGACTGCGTTGTTTTCGCTTCCCCCGTGACCCAGAGCGACGGAAGAGATGGGAAGCCCAAGTAAAGCGCGATCACTGGAAGGCAACGGATAACTCCTGCATTTGCGAGGTAAGTGTCAAGAATGTTTAGACTACCGCACCGTGTTTTTCATTTAAATAAGAAAGTATTCTCTGATTCTCGCTCACGTACCTACGTTCGCTCACGAACTAAGTAAGCACTGCACCGATGCTGTCTGAGTAGCGTACGGTTTGCGAGCGCGCGTCGCATAGGCTTTTTTCGTTTTGATGAGCGCAGTCTGTACCCTTATTTTAAGGACTGACGAAGATACTTAGCCGCGAAATAGTCTTACATTAGCTACGAATCGTCACGTAAGTCTCCTATTTTCCTTTTTTACGGGAAGCACACATCGTGTGTGTCTCTTGTTTCTGTTTTTTTTTTTTTTTTTTTTCGGTACTGGTTATTTGGGACTAAAGAACGCAGTGCTTCGTCGGGGGAGAGCGGCTGTTTTGTACGTGGTAAGCGAAACATTGTGATTTTCTCTGATTTCTCAGGAGATATCTTGCGGACCTCAGGGTGTTACGTTACATAGCTGATTTTTTAGACTTGTACATATTTGTAGCGTGGTGATCGTAAGCCGATGGTCATTCGTGCTCATTCCCGATCGTAGTGGGTACTGTGACGGTCTTTAAATGCCTGTGCACGGTATGCCCAGGTGTAGTAGAGTTAAGGGGCATCATGGGACCAAAATGTTTCGGCGCTTTCTGGCATGGTGTCTGTTGTAGCCTGTAGCATTTTCTTCGAAACGTGCTGAAGCGAGGTACTACAGCATTGCTTCTGCTAAAATTTATTTTTAAGCACTGTAATGGGTTCTTTGTACTTACAAGGCAACTTTTCATATCAATAATCACTTTTGTTGTTTTACCTGCTACTTAGAAACACTTTGAAGAGGACCAGTACGAGGGAAATCGACAGGATGGGCGCCGTCTGTTAAAGTCAACAGCCCTACATCATCATGGACTATATTTTCGAAGTGAAAAACATTGCTAATCTGTATTTGACTGTCTTAGTTTCATTACGGTTTTTGTACGTGATATGTATGCAGTGTTGTTTATTTTTTCAATGTAGTTATCAGTGTTCTAATGGTTATTTATGAAATGTTCTGTACTCGCCATCGATGTGTTTGGCTGATGCGGCGTATTCGATGGTAGCTGATGTATGTATTCTGGCTGGATATCTGGCTGGATATCTTGATTAATATTACCCGCGGTTGCGTTTTCTTGTTTGCATTCTTGTTTTCGATTTATATTGTGTGTAATAAGGTTGATGTACTCACTTGACCCCCCCCCCCATGTAATGAATAAATTAAAAAAAAACTATCTCTATCCCGAATTGTGTGTCGAGCCTACCTTGCGAATTAATTTTTTTATCTCGTCTTTCAACATAACCTTCAGGCGCCACACAGTACATATAATTTTTCATGTACATATCTCTTTCATGATTGGTTGTACTAGACATTATAAGTAAATGCATTTTGTGCATCGTTTGATTTCTTGTGTGTACTACGCACGATTGACACAGACAAGTTACGTTACATTTTTCTCTACAGCACTAACTAAACCTTATTTTCACATCGCAGTTATTTTTACACCAGCTTAATCCTGTCAGCACACAGTTTTGTGGGCAAAAAAAGCAAAAAAATTGCGCGTAGATATCGTCAAATAATTGCAACGAACGCGAAGAGCACGCGCAACGCAAGGGAAACTAACCGCCGTGCGCGAGTGGCTGGCTACGGTAAAGGAGGCGTGACGTGTAAACCAAAATACAACAGCGAAAAAGAAAAACTTCCACACACAGGGGGGTCGCAAACCTTATATACCAAGCATCGAAGCGCAAAAAAATAGTGCGTATTTTAAACATACACACGGCATATTAAATGTGATTGAATTAGGCAACTTGGGGCATGTTCCCGGCGCCATACATTTACGTCTTCGACCTTCGACGAGTTAACGGCTATTGGTTATAAAGATATGCAGATGGGACACCGATAAAAAAATACTCATCAAGGCAAAGCACTTGGAAGCGCGCCGCGAGTAACACTTTATGAACGCAAGCGTAGCTGAGTCTCAGCTCGTGTGACACAATATGGCGGCGCCAGCGGGGTTGTCTCCACCCTGGACGGCGGCGCTGGGCATCGAGGCACCCTAGGATGTGTTTTAGCGTGTTGTCGTGACCGATATGAACACGTGTTGACCACTTGCAGCAGTGATTTACAGGCAATGAAACGTCCGGCCAAGTCAGCAAAGTCACCGGTACTGCTCCAAAATGCTCGTTGGCGCGATATTCAGTGAAAATAATCATATGTGCAAGCGTGATTGCGGCTGCCGTTGTAACGCTATGGACGACATGTATGCCTGCAATTTTTCTTGTGTGTATGCGCGTCTGCGCACTTCCCCGCTTTACTGGATGCTTACGATTAAATTTCTGCACTGTGTCAAGTGTCGAGCAGTCAGAGTCCACTGGACATCGTTTGCAAGTCGTTATATCATTTCATGACAGTACTCGAGTACTAATTGCTATACTGAAGCGCTACGTTCCTTTCGGTGTGTAGAGTTAGGCGAAACCTGTCTAGTGGTCGTCAGGCTGTGTAATATCGACGATCGCCGCATGTCTTTGTCAGCCGGTAAGCTAAACTGGATAGGCTACATTTGTTTGGCCGACTTGGTAGCATTTCACGACGGTTGGCTTTTGCGTAGAAACTAGAGGACGGTGATTGTCTCGTTTTCGGTCTCCGTCCCCTAGTCTGCGCGCACAAGCCTCTTGGTCAAGACATCTTGCAACTGCGTTAAGCAGTGTCATGGTGGCCATATTAGTTTGCGACATCCTTTAACAGCTTTTATATATATATATATAAGATTGTTTCGCGGCACTGTGAGAATTGTGACAGCACCATGACATTCTGGCCTTGCTGTTATCATTTCAAATCTTTCAGGCGTCGCGGCAGGCCCAGATGGTACCGTCAAAATTGAGGAAACCTCCACCAAAACCACCTTCGCCTGATCCAGAGTCGGAGGATGACTTCGATGAAGAGGACGAGGACTACTCGGATGGTGACCAGGACATTTCCCAGTTTCTGGGCGACCTTGGCGATGACGATATCGAACAGGGGACAGAGCACGGGGGAGTTCAGAAACGTGCTGTCGACTCGGCGGCCAACTCGCAGGTTTCGAAGAAGCTCAAGAAGTCCGACCTGTACAAACCGCCAACTGCCGAGGAGCTCAACAACCTCAAGGAGGTCGAGACGCTGTTCCATTCAAACCTCTTTGGCTTGCAGGTGAGCTTATTGTCTGTCTCATAAGGGTTGCTTGGTGGGCAAGTCGGTACATAACTGTTGAGTTGACATGGGTGGCGAAAATGCCCCCCAAAGAACAGGGATCGCGCCTGAAGTCGGCGTGATAACACAGGTGCAAACAAAGTACAGACACGAAGAGCTTCCTCTCACGGATACATGCAAGTGTATATATATATATATATATATATATATATATATATATATATATAAAGGGAAGAAACGAGCGATAGCATCAGGGCCTCAGAGTAGAGCCACTTGAGGCATATGAGTCGGCCATGCACAAACTGAAACCCGGGACACCACAGTGGTGCCATGCAGAATAAACCTAATTCGTTCCGTGGGCTGGTTCATTCTCCAAGACGTTCGTTCTGCGGAATGTGTTTTCCCATTCTTTCATGAACCTGGTTATTCATGAAAAAATGCAAGTAATATCACAAGTTAAAAAAGAAATTTGTCCGTGTGTTTACCAGGGCATTCAATATCCAGAGATGAGTGTTGGAAGATAGAGGAAAGGGGACTGTTTACAGTAGTGTTTACACCCATTTGTACTTTTAAAGGCGCTTCTGAGTTGATTCTGAATTGGTTGGCATGCATTGGGTGCTCATTAAAGCTCCCTAAGTGGTCAAAATTAATCCGGAGCCCCTCATTATGACGTTGCCTCGTGATTAGATTTTTGTTTTGGCATGTAAAGCCCCAGAATATAATTTCCTTTTTTTCAGTCTGAATGGGTCTCTCTCAGCTAGATGAGGTGGACGACATCGTGTGAATAATTTTCTCCCTTCTCTGTCTTTGCCTGCTTAAAAAAAAAAAAAAAAATCCAGGAGGGAAGAACTTTGCCATTCATCTGTCTCTGCTTTTTCTTCAGCACACATGTGAACATGAGGCTAGAGAGAGGCTAGGCAAGAAAAACTGATGACCCACGAACATGAAGGTGCAGTACATGTGCAGGGGCATCTAGTACCCCAGTTTGACGGGCAACCTAATGTCACTTTGAGCGAGTTCGCTTTGCCATCAGTGTCATTTTCAGGCTGTCAGACGGAAAGGTTTAGTTAAACGTCCCGTGGGAGTGCACTTGCCAGTGAGTGCATTCGGTGCACTCACTTCGCTGCTCTGAAGTGTGTAGCCTCGGTAGCAGTGCTCCAAGGATGAATAAAAAGCACTCGATGCAATGCCGGCACTAATTCTAAGATCACTTTTTCATGATTTCAAATGTTGTAAGCATCCCCGTAACATTAGTGAAGTCAAAACAAGCTTGAAACATGCATTTTCGGTACCCATACGATCGCCCGACATGGAGTCTGCCATTTTGACTCTGGATTTTGGATATGTACCTTGCTTGTATTGGCTCGAAATGAGTAGTGGTATTAACGAGATTATAATATCTATTTCTATTGCAAATGTTTTTGTAAATAATCATTTTTTTTTTAATAAACCAGGAATCGTTTCTAAAACTCAAAGAGCTGAGAATCAAACCAAGCCCTATGTCTTCCTACATCATTGTTGTTATGAATCCCGAATGCCACTTTGTTTTGCCATCTAGCGCCATGGTGCCAAAGTTACACTCCTCGATGCAAAATACACTCTCTCAAAGTGACACTAAATTTGTCCGTCTGACTTTAGTATAATTCAATCTACAAGTTAAAGATCACAAGTGAGCCTGATTCATGCTACGAAATTTCACTCTGCAAAATGTAGCTCAGCGAGGCACCACTGAAGTTTAAGCAGAGGAGCGAGCAGAATGGTAGAAAAAGTCGCCAAAGAATGGAGACAGAAGTGCACGGCAAGACACTGGACTTGCAACTGATTTAGTCCCACGAAAATTTGACGCAGACTGGCAGTCGTGTGTGCTGTAGCGCAAACATGTGGCACTCAAATCCATCAAAGCGACAGACGGAGCAAAGTCATATAGCGGAATTCCTATCGGGCACCTTCTTTTTTTTGTTTTTTTGCTTTGAAGTTAAGTCTAGAACAAAACTACAGTAAAAAATATATACAAATAGAGTTGTTGACCAATTTTTTTCAGAGCCTGATTTCTCAAGCTTGCTTGTTTATTTAAACTCATCCACGATGCTGCCACCAACTCCACAAATACAATGTGTTGCAACTACCAAAATTTCGGCCGCCATTATTAAATTAATATTATAAGTAAATTTCATGAATATTTCCTTTTGTCTGTGGTGGGTATCATTCTATCTGTGACTGCTGTGTCCTTACAGAACAAATGAGGTGACCATTGAACAATAAACAGTACCTTAATGCCAAGCATATTTTATTGCGATAGCAATTATATGGACACGTCAGGCGGATTTACGGTGTCGCCGTGATGTTCCGTGTAAAGCCCAAGGGCGAGAACATCATGGCCGCACGCCGTATGCTGTACGTGCGAGGGTGAGCTGACGGTGGTACCTCAATTGGCACATGCAAGGGAGGAAGTGCGCCGTCTTCCATCGAGCACAATGGTCAACTTCGGTGGTGGCTGTGAGTGGCGTGGCCGAGCGCGTTTCTGCAGGCCTTATCTTGAAAGTGATCGGTAATGGGGACAGAGTGTGCTGAATGCCGATAGCTTATTGCGTGCTGTGTTCTCGCCGCTTAGTTCGAGTTGAAGCAAGAGGCAGTAGGAAGGTCAATTTGCTTGCAGATGCTGCTGCGCGTCCTCACGACAGCGTTATTGACAGCAAGTTTCTGCGGTCATTGAGTGAGATGCGTTCATGTTTGCTTGTGCGCGGGTGACTCCATGCTTGTTAATTTAGTTAGTAAGTGAGTGTTTACAAGTTTATAGGGCCGATAAAACTGCTATCGTTACTTCGTATAGCTGTCTAATGCAATCAATGCTTTGCCTTTCGGGCGAAACTGCAACTTTTCTTTGTACACTGAATTGATACCTCAAATTCTGATTTTAGTGGCGGAATAAAAGCCCTTAGTAGTGTTTATCATACGCTGAAGGGAAGTTCCAGTTGTGGATAACTGAGCAAACCAAATTATAATTAAATACTTATTGCACTGGTTAATTTTTAACTCAAATACCATTTTATTTTTTTATTTTTTTTTTGTACATATGTGCCAGTAGCGCACCCAGGATCTCTGCCAGGGGGGGGTTGACAGTTTGCCAATACCATCTAAACAGCGCTAATTTCAATTTCTTTGCGGGAAATTGTCAACAAATTCGCTTTTTACGAGTGTGCAGACGATTGCGCGTCTTACATCTTAGTTGCAGTACTCAAATGTGTAAGGAAAGAAAAGGGGTTAAACAAAAGAGGGGGGGTTAAGTCGGCCTCAGGGGGGGGGTTACAACCCCCGAATCCCCCCCCGTCGGTGCGCCACTGATATGTGCGCTGATGGCCAGAAATAAAGATGAAAGTTAAAAAAAATATATATTGATCTGGAATGTTGTTTGTGGTTTCTTGGGTTAAGTAGTAAAAGAATTATTACTATTTCTTGCCAAATTTTAGTATTTCTTTTTTGGCCTTCCACTGTAGCATCTTTCAAATTTTAACATTGGCACGTCGAATTAATGTTTGGTGTATTTGCTGCTTGGCATTCTCTGCACTCGCACTGTAGGCATAATTTGAAGATCTAATTATAAGGTTTATGTAGACACTTTTCATAAGTTTCTAAACACACCTTATAATTAGATTTTCAAATTATGCGACAGAAACAAAAAAAAACAAAAGCTTTCTGCATTAATAATTCTTTCTTTCTGTCACTGAAATTGACCTATAGGACCCCAAATGGAACTCCTTTGCAAATAAACATATTGACTGATTAATTGTGGACCGTCTCGCAGTTATCAGACATGCTGAAGGAGATTGCCCCGAAGGAGAAGCACAATCATCACTTTGATGCCTGGCTCGGCCTCTTCCGGAAGACGCTTACGACTATTCCATCCTGGGACAGCATTCAAGTAAGTTGCCCTATTGCTGTTGCAGATAGCACAGCTTGTGTGAATCCATGTCGTCCGATTCATAGAGTTTCCTACAAATGTTAGTAAGTTAGTTAAGTGCTAGTTACTGTGGGTGGAACTTTAACACAAGTGTGGCTAACAGCTAACATGCGAATGAGCTAACATGGGAATGATGGTTAGTGTTTGAATTTGCCTAAAGCTTTGTCCCTTTGGCTTTAAACGACTTTGTGGATTGATCTTCTTCAATCAAATATAGACTCCAAATCCAACCCCTCGGCGATGGCTCCCTTCAAGTAACAGGAGCGGATCTCGAAGGGTTTGCTTTTTCTAACTGCAAGAGCCAGAAGCAGTAGGTGGTGTCCGAAACCCGATGAGGTGCTTCCAGCTCCCTCAATTGCTTCCGCCGCATGCAACCTCCAAAAGCATAGCCTTAGAGATCTGAATCTATTATACAGAGGGCGTCACCACTAAGGCGTGGATTTGCACACCACCTATTGCAGAGCTGGAACCCTGGAAGTTCCAGGGTTCCTCATAATGCCACAAGAACGTCTGGCCATAAAAGCGTAAAGGGTAGATAAGTCTGTGTACTACACATCAGTGATACCCACGGGGGCTGAAAGATCCCAGTGTCGGGAGTTCTCTCTAGAAGCTTTTGGAAGAAACTCATGCGATCTGAAGTGCCCCGAGATCTTGCCTGCCCTCTGTTGAGTCCTTGCCTTGTTGAAGCAAAATGCTTACCATCCCCGATGGACGCGTCCAAACTACATGCGTACAAGAGATGGCCTTTCGGTGAAATTTCGCAACAAGGAAGGTCTTGGTGTGTGCGCTGTTTTTTTTTTTTTCTTAACGAATTGGTATTTTTGAAGAAAGAGGTCTTACGGGTGCAATTTAAGTTCATGGGTCATCCTGACATAATGTATAATTGTGATTTCTTTCAGTGTAACAGCAGTTAAAGGCTCGAAACTGTGTTTACTGTGGCCGTCCATTCTTTCTGGTTGGCCACTGCCAACAGCCATTGCCTTTGTCATCATCAGGTCACTGTCAGCCATCGTTTACACTCCCACAGAAAGCAGAGTTGTGTGCTTGTTTTCCATTCGCTGAGTGTGGTCATGGGGTTCAAGAAGCAACCACGCAGCGCGAAAAGGCTGTTACTAAGGCAAAGATAAACAAAGTTGGTGATGGCAGCAAAACTGTGTCACTGCAGTTTGGCCTCCTTCTTTGCTGACCGATGCCCTTGCTAACTGTTTCCAAAATTAGTCTCGTCTTGTTTTTCTTTCTTTCGGTGCAAAACTCGTGTGATAAACATTATTTTGTCTTGCTGATTGTTGGAAATAACAGAATCAAATTCAGCCGCTTTTGAGGGTTCATTACAGTGTCTTAAAGTGGCGCACACTGTTGCCTTGTACGCAAGTTGTTTGCGTATTTGTCGCTTGCACTGTCTAACGCGTCACCCTTCTTTCTGTGCGTGTTGCCTCAGGACAAACCCGAGACCGTGCTAAAGAAAGTGCCACTGCCGCTTCCAAGTGGACTGCCACGTGACCCAAAGTGCCGCTTCCGTTTCGTGCCTCCCAAGACTGTTCAGGTGGTGGGGAGCCACGCCTTCGGCGGGGCCGTTGGTCCTGATGCTGTCGTGGACTTAGCCTTAGAAATGCCTCTGGTAAGTAGCTGATGAAGCTGAGCCCAGAGTTGCCGACGCAGAATGAAGAGCAGGGATAAAAAAAAAACAATTTTTACAGCAATAGCTGGTCTGGGCTGTCTGCCTTTGGCCGTCACAGGAATTCTAAAGTGCTTTGCGAGCTTATACAAAAATGCATACCTGCCAACTCGTTTCCGTTTCTGCATTCTTAAAATTGCCTTATATTATATTTGGGTGTGTACTATATTCACTCTTCAGGTTTTTATTGCAATAAAAATCAAGGAAACAAAGTGATTTTTCCATTACCACGTGTTTAGATTGGAGCTCTTGATGTCAAGCTTCCTCTTGTTGGGGCCTTGTGGCCGCTCTCTTTCTGAATTGCCAGGAGTGCTTCGAAAAGACAGACTTCTTGAACCAGCGCTACCACGTGAAGCGGGCGCTCTACCTCGCCGTCATAGCGTCTCGTCTTAGGAAGTCGGAACTCGTTGAAGAGATGGCGTTCAGCACTCATCGCGGAGATGTTGCGGCCCCCACATTGCTGCTGCGGCCATCAGGTAAGCTAATGTCAGTGCGGTGGTGTGTTGGGACTTAATTTTTATCACAAACGATTAAGACTTCGTTAACAATTTTCCAATTCGTCATGCCTGTGTAACCAATACAGCAAAACCTCGTCCTCCGGTCCCGGCAGGTGTATGCATTATTTAGTGCAATCATCAAACTCTCGTTAATTGGGACGTATTTGGCTGCACACCGGTAAACTTGGACAACTCTTGGAGTTCAGCGAGCGTGGAGCGCCATGAATGTGCGACACGAAAGAGCAAAAGTGGCACTAGCGTCCAATCAAAATGAAGCGGCAGAGTTCGCATCACCATAATCATATGCGGAAATCATACGCGAACGACAAGAACCGCAGAATGCTTAGTACCTTTATAGCCCTTATTCTTGCATTTACCGCCGTGCATGACACCGCATTGGCCATGTGCCGTCATAACTGCGTAGTCTCCATCCGTAATAGCCGCAATAATTACCATGGTTACTGCGCAGCGGTTACGGCAAGCAGTAGTTTTAACTCAGTGCAACATATGGCTGCGCATGCAATGTCAGAAACACGACGGAAGCTGTCTAGGATGAAGACCGCTCAATGTATCGCGATGGGCGGATGATCTCTTGGCAACCAATTGGCAAAAAAATTAATCGGGGTGTGCACGCAATGCGGTATTGAAAACCATGTCTCAAATGAACACCATGTCTCAAATGAACACATTCACCCTGACTGCGCTGCGAAGGAAGCAGTGAGGCCTTCGCCGCTACAAGCGCTGATTGGTCACGAGATGACGACAATCGCAGCTGCCACATTGCTTTTGTACAAAATAGAAGCAGGATTTGCTCATTTATTCAGTACATAAAAGTGTGTTGAAGTAGTGAGCATTTGTTTATTGCTTTCTTGTTACCCTCAGTGATTCGACATTCGGTTAATTCAGACATTTCTGCGGTCCCCTGAAATCCAAATTAACCAGGTTTTACTTTAACAGTTACAGTAAAAGCTCGATGATACGATCACGGCTAATACGAATTTCCGGATGATACGAATTTTTCTGTGGTCCCGGCCGAGCCCCAATACTTTGCAACGTGCTAGAGAACGGTTGTTATGAATCGATTTCCGGCCTGCGTCGGTTGATACGAATAAACGCCGCCCCCACCGACGGCCGCGAAAGAGAACAGCGCGCAGTCACGCGCTTTCTCCCGTTCTCTTTTGGTGCCGAGGCGCGGACGCGGCGCCGGACAGCGCCGATTCCGCGACTGGGCACGAAGAGTTTGAAGCGGTGGCGCTTTTGTACTTTTCCTCCTTTTCAGCGGCCGCCCATCGGACGGAGTGGCTGCTGTGCTTCGGGCCGCGTTCTGTGTGTTTGCGCCATTTTACCTAGTCGCAGCGAGCTCTGTCTACTGAGATAGGATTGTCTACCGAGATAGAAGGACATTAGAGACTTTTTCTTCAAGAAATAAATGCTTTTTACGTACATGTGCCTGAGTGAGTTCACCTCTGACTCTTTAATTTAGCTACAGTCGAATCTCGTTAATTCGAACACGCTTATTTCGAACATACCGCGCACCGACAATGCTCTTAGCAGCGCGCCAAATCACGCGGCGGCGCCTCCGACCGGCATTGCTCCGACACCGCCGTAGAGCAAAAGCTCAGGAGAGACCCCTCAATGCCGCGCGCGAAGGAACGGGGGGAAAAAAAAAAAGAACCCGCGGCGGAAATTTCACCCTCTCTCAAATTGCAAGGTCGCCGTTTTTGCATCGCGCCGGAACAAGCGTGTACGTGCCGACTAGTGTGTTCTAGACAACCGTATTCTAGCACACACTAGTGCCGACGTCTCAGCCACGTGGATAAAATGGCAGTGAACCCTTCTCCTCTATGCTTCCTCTATTTTCTAGTCGCATGTTGACCTTGCACGCTGCGGCAGCAGCGCAGAGGGAAGCAGCGGCGGAGGCGAAGTTGGGCCAACGAAACTGCCCACGCCCGCACACGCTCGCTTCCCGATAACGGCAGAAAACGAAACTTCAGGGAGCGGCTAAAATAAGCTGGCGCCAGCACGGCGGCGGGCGCGTACGGAGATGTGCGCACGGAGTCGAAGGTGAGAAAGCTACGAGGGAGTTGAGAGGGAGGGAGGGAGGGCGAGGAGAGCCACAGAAGCGGCGGAGTTGACGCGGCCAAATCCGCTTCCTTGCCGCCCTCCTCCCTCACTTTCGACGGTCTCCGCGCGCACCCGTGTGCCGGTGCCGCCCACTCCCTGAAGCTTCGTTTTCTGCGTTATCGGGAAGCGACCGTTAGCCGGCCTGGGCAGTTTCGTGGCCCGCGCTTGCTCGCCGTGATATTTCACGACTCGCACCGTTCGTGCATCGTGCTATGGTGCACGAATACTTCAAAAATACGTCCTTTTAATTCGAACAAATTTTCGGGCCCCTTCGAGTTCGAATTATCGAGATTCGACTGTAGTTTTAATTGTTTCGATGATACGAATTTCGGCTAATACGAATATTTTTCGTGACCCCGTGAGATTCGTATCATCGAGCTTTCACTGTATATTTTCCACCTATGTACTCTCCTTGACCGGACAGAGGCGAACAAGTTGTTAATTTTCTTTGACTTGGAACCATTTGGGCATTATAGGGTTATTGCTCATGAAAGAAACATAGTAGGTTACATTTCTGGAATATAGTCAGAGCCTTTTAAGACAATATTCAAGTGCCAAGAACATCCTTTGTTATTACTGGGTTACAGGGAAAAAAAGGCAGAGGGTAGAAACGTTCGTAGATTTTATTTATTTTATTTAGTCGAGCGAACTTATAGCACTACCAGTTTTATCAATACCCGGATGTGGCAATGAGCAGCTGCTGCACCCTCAACTTTTTTGTGTTTCTATGGTAAAATAAACCGCTTACAACGATGTTCCCATGCCTCATTATGGGCTGTAACAAATAAATCTGGCTACTGGGTGTCTGCGCCGAAAAGGAAAGGAACGCGAAATCCAGGAAAAGAAAAACAATGCGAGCGGCTTTGCCACACCTGAATTTTTGCCACACAGCCCGCATGGCACGCCTTCCTTGCCCCTCTCCCGTCTTCCGCCCACCTCTCCGACGTCGGTGAGAGGGCGCTGCCTCTGTGTGTCTGTTTCTTTCTACGTCCTCGTTCAGTTGCGCTTACACATTCTATCATGTTAAAATCAGTATCGTTATAAGTGGGTTCAACTGTACCAGAGACATCAGTTTCATCAGTTCCTTTTCTTGTTTGCGAGCCATCTGTGCCGCAATGCGTTGTTGGACCCATGTTCTCTTCTTGAAACCTCCCACAGGCGAGGCTGGGAAGCACTTTCGGGTCCGCCTGCTGCCTTACCCATGTGCGGAGCAGTTCAAGGAATCTCGGTTCGTGCCAGCACGCAGCAACCTGCGGGCGTCGTGGTTCTTCAAGGACAACTCCACTGGTGCGTGAATGCTGGTGCTGGTGCTTCTGTTCTGATCTTCAAGCTAGGCATATGTACAGTACAGTACATTCTAAAAAAAAAACACACAAAAAAAACACCGAGTTAGTACTTCCCTGCAGATTGCATCCAAGATATGATGTGAAGGCCTGCAGGCTACTTTTGTACCCATAGATGCATTGCCTGACACTTCACATTAGACCCTTTTTTGCCCAATAAAAATGAACTCATCTTTGAATTGACTTGTCTAGCACAAGAAAGAACACGGGCGACGGAGAAGCACACACGGACAGCACTGACCCTTAACTGAATATTTATTGAAGACGACGTAAATGCGAACGTAAATACACATGCGCAACAGTAACAGAGATAACAACAAAAAGAGAAAACACATAAGGCAACACATTATGTTTGCCGCTTGTGCATGTTTTTGAAAAATTCGATCTCCATATCGCTTAAACAGCGGCTCTCACTGGGGCTTCGTGCAGTGTGCTACTAGGCTTGAAAAATCAGTCATTATTTTCGAATTTTCTCTGGTGCTCCCGTAATACTGAGTGTGGATACTGCCTGAAAATTCATTCCTGCCTATGTGGTGAAACTTTCCTTACACCTTGTGTCTCTACTATTTTGCTGGCACATTACATCTGCCAGTGAGAGAGGCAGTACAATGTCTTTAGGTCTAACAAGATATGTTCTGTATATTGTTAATTCAAATGGTTCATACCCTTTTTTTTTTTTTTTTTTGCCTGGTAGCTTGTCTGGCAAGTGACTTGTCTCCCCTCGTTCCACATTGACAGGCACGTCTGACGAGCTGCCATCACCGCAGTACAATGCCTCTGTGTTGGCCGACATGCGCATGGTGGCCAATGCGAGATTCCTCGCCGAGAAGTTAGCACAGGCCCCTGCCCTGGTAGACGCCACTCGCCTGCTGAAGGTGTGGCTAAGGAAACGTCATCTTGACCAGGTGAGATAGTTCGCTCGTTGGCTACTGTATTTATTCGCGCAAGAGCCCCCCTCCCAAGAGCCCCCCCCCCTAGACTGCTTTGAAATTTTGTTCAATAAAGGCAGATAAAATGAAGATCAGACAAATCTGGGTACTCACTGTTGTTCCAATGGAATCCGAATGATCGCAGGGCCAGATTTCCCGCTACAATTGTTTTTTGTGGGAAACTGTGCCTTTTTTTTCTTGTGCCCATTGCTCAGCCAGAGTGACGCTTGCTGCGACGAAATGCACTCACTCATAAAGGGTCACTAAGTTTGTCCATGTGCCTGGAGTATTCCCTCAACTCATCCGAAATGATGCGTGTCCTTTCCTCCAGGGTCCTGGAGCCTTCTCAGGTTTTGAGATGACCCTGTACCTGGTTCACCTGTTGATGAAACGCCAGCTGAGCCCGATGATGAGCTCGTACCAGGCTGCGCGGTTCGTCCTGCTGACCCTTTGTAAGCTATTTTTCCCTCTTTTTTTTTTTTTTCAAGAGTGCTAGCATGTTTGCTGTTAAGAGCTTAGTGGCTGTACCTTTGCAAATCAAGTGCACATGTTGTGTTTGCTCAGTGCATATGTACAGTCAGCTACATAAGTTTACGGAGGACGGGATTTGCAATAATGCTACATTTCTGTTGAGCCTAGGCACGTACTAGCTGCGTGTTCAGAGTTTCAGTCTGTGGTAGTTCTTGCGACCTATACAGTCTTCCATTAATTAAAGACCAATTGCAATGAAATTTCACTTTTTGCACTGCCCAAAATTCCGTTTCAGTTGGTGTTTAAATTAGAAGCGCCAGGCTTTAATAGAGCAGACATTCTCATTTGCCGTGGAACCCATTTTTCATAAACAATCTTTATGGCCAACTGTACCTTTGCTTGCATTTGCTGTGACTGCACATTGCCATCAGTCTAGATTGGGCGCTATTACAGCAAGCACACAAGCATTTTTCTAAGCTTAACTATTTTTTTTTTAAATAGTTAAGCTTAGAGAAATGCTTGTCTGCTTGCTGTAATAGCGCCCAATCTAGACTGATGGCAATGTGCAGTCACAGCAAATGCGAACAAAGGTACAATTGGCCATAAAGATTGTTTATGAAAAATGGGTTCCACGGCAAATGAGAATGTCTGCATTTTTCTAAGCTTAACTATTAATTTACTAATTTCTACTGTTGGGTCAGATGGGGGGGGGAGGGTGCAGAAGGGTGCATCCTTTCGGATAAGCAGCCATTTATTGACCGTGGAATGTTTCATCTGCATTTGCTGTCACAGCAGTGACAAGATTGTACTACTTTAAGATCTCTGCTGTTTATTCTCACCAGTGCTGTGACTGTCCAACAAGCCCTTCTTATTGCATGAAATTTTAGTAAGGCACCTTCTTTCATTGGGCCTCTGTGTTGGCTGCATACGTGAAATTTTAGCTCATTTGTATATAGCCACGTTAGTACGTATGGCTATAACAACTATATTAACTTTAATCTAAAGGAATCACAATTTTCAGTCCGACACCTTCACTGAGAATGCGTCTTCGTTGTCGTCGACACCCAGCTCACTTCGTTGTCCTCAGCTTCCACAGAAGCGGCAAACCCACAACACAGTCAACGGTTATGCACATGGCAATATTTATGTTTACCGGTCTTGATTGAAAGTTTTGGTCTCTCAGTAGGCTCGTGGTGACGGCCAGCGAAGCTTGGCACTCGCAAAACATTGATCTGGCTTATCGTTGCCATATCTGTCTCCTTACGTCACAGCCCGTTCAGACCTCACCACAGAGGACATCACGCTGTGTACTGAGCCAGTCGCCAATCAGCCCTCCCTGGAGGACTTCCGTGCGAACTATCCCCTGGTTCTCGTCGACGCTGGTGGCTTCCTCAACGTCTGTGCATCAGTGAGCACAGAAGCTTACCTCAGGGTAAGTAGCTTGCGTAGCTATCAGCGAACGGAATAGATACGAATGGAATTGCACTGAAGGAGACAACTGGCTGTGGAATGTCAGTCAACAAATCCACAACAGTTGGAGCCCAAGCTTGCGAGATGATGACGACCTTTTACAGCGAAGCTGTATATGGCTCAAATCCGGGGTTTCGTGACATGTGTGTACAGAAAACTATCATTATCAGCAATGGCTCGAGCGTCGTCGTCTTCTTCAACAGCTGGCTCGTTGGCGCCAGCACGCTGGTGCCACTGCTTGCGCGTTCGTCGTCGTCTTTTTCCACAGCTGGCTCCGTTGCCGCTCGTCATTCCAGCGTAGAATTTCAATTCTGTTGTTGTAATGGGGAGGCCGTGGCAAGGCGGGGTTTCAGCTGTTGTGTCCTTGATATGCAGCTACTGAAAGTTGCGCAGATTTAAACATTCCTTTTAACCGTCTTAGCGTGTATTTTGGCATATTTGTTTACCAAAGAGGGCCCTAAAATTGGAAGCCTAAGTTGCTTGTGTTGGTCTGTTTGCAGGTCAAGCACGAAGCCCGTCTGGCAATCACTTTCCTCGACTCGTGTTCTGCAGACAGCTTTGAAGTGCTCTTCGTGACTCCGCTGCCCTTCGAGCGCACATTTGACTGCTTCGTGCTGTAAGTTGCCACTCTTGTGTTCCAGCCACGTATTGCCTGCACAGTGGTATTATACTTCCTAACATGCAATGCTTCGGTGAGTATAATGCAAGAGGGGACTTTTTACCACTCTGCAAATTGAGAATTGACACTAAGAAACAGTAAGACAGCGGTGGGGCTTAGAGAGCAAATAGCGGTAGCCAATATTTTTTTTGTTGATATTAAGTGGGGCAAAATGGAGTGGAGCAGGCCATGTTATGCATAGAGCAGATAACGTGCCGTCTATAGAGTTACAAGGTTGGTGCCGAGGGAAGAGAAATGCAGTCAATGACAGCAGTTGTGAGGAAATCGGTGCAGTGATGGAAACGGTGTTGGTGATAAAAATGGAAAATTTGTAGGCGTATGAGGAAGTCGGCCGGCGTGAAGCAGGGATAACTGGAGATCACTGGGAGGAGCTGTTGTCCTGGTAATGGACACAAATTAGGCTGATGACGATCATAATTAACAAACTACCATTGTTGATAGTGCTGTATCTGTGGGCTTAGAGGTGTGCTAATATTCGAAACTTTCAAATAACAAATCGAATAGTGTCGTATTTGTTTCAGTCTGCGTATCGGATAGTCACTATTGAAAAACAAATATTTTTCGAATACTTTACAAATATTTCGTATCGCACACTTTGTGCAATCATGTATTATATTGGAACAAGAATGTCATAAATATCCCAGCGGGGACGTAGTATAGACATAAAACAAGAGAGGTTACGTAGTGGAGCAGGTTGTGTCATTCAGGGAGCACGACTGTTCGGGCTAAACCGCAATCATTTGCAATCAGCAATGAGTACTTAGTATGCTAATAAATGGCTTACTCGCCTCTTCTACTCAATTTGTGTTTTTAATAAACAACATTTTATAGCGTGCAATGTATGACATCAACTTGGTAACGTGAATACAGTAAAACCTCGTTAATTCGGATTTCACGGGACCGAAAGAAATTTCCAAATTAACCGAATGTCGAATTATTGAGGGTATCCAGAAAACAATAAGCAAATGCTTGATACGTCAACACACTTTTATTTAGTGAATAAATGAGCAAATCATGTTGCTATTTTGCACAAAAGCAGAGTGGAAGCTGAAATTCTCGTCATCTCGCGACTCATTGGTTCTTGCAGCGGCAATTGAGGCCTCACGACTTGCTTCGCAGGACATCCACGGCGCGCACCTTCATTTGCGACACGCTTTGCACTACCCCGTGCGCATCCAGATTATGTTTTCACCAGTGAGCTGATCGCCAACAGATAGTCCGTCCATCACGATGTAGACTGTGCTCTTCATCCTCAACAGCTTTGCACCGAGCAAAAATGAAACAACCGCTGCGGAGAAAACCGCGGTCGCAATCGACACGATTATCAACGGCGACTTGACAGTGCTGAAGGCGCACGGCCGACGCACGCTCCGAGTCTGATCGAAACTACCGTTCGCTGCATCAACTGCGGTCGCTATCGATGCGATCATGGATGGCGACTACGCAGTTTTTTAGGCATGCGGCTGACACGCGTACCGAGTCAAAACAAAACTACTGATTGCCGCAACTGTTGCGGAAGAAACCGCTGCTGCTATCGACGCGATCATGGGATAGCGACTAGACAATTATGAAACCCTGCGGGCAACACGATGTAAACGCATGAATAAAGGCTTTAAGGGCACAAATAAGGCACAAAGCGTTCCAGCATTGCTGTCATTAACGTACGATTTACGCTACGACTATGGCGATGCGGACTCCGCCACTTTGTTTCGGTTGGACGCTAGTGTCGTTTTTGCTCTCTTACGTCGCGCATTTCCGGTGCTTCTCACTCACCGAGCTCCGAAAGTTGTCCGAATTAACCGATTTGCTGCCAAATACGTCCGAATTAACGAAAGTTTGATTGCATTGAAGAATGCATACGCCACCCGGGACCAGAGAACGAGTCCGAATTATCCGATTTTCCGAATTAACGAGGGTCGAAATAACGAGGTTTTACTGTACATTGGAATGTCGTTATGTATGATAAAAACATCTGTTAATTTAAAAAAAAACTGTTTGAAAAGTATTAGATTTGATTCGATTTGCTCTTGGCAATATTAGATTTTTATTCGATTCATTCTCAAAATTTGGTATGCGCGCACCCCTACCGTTGATCACAGTGCAATGGGCAGTCCGTTCCTGCGATTTGCTCCTACACAGGACTGACCTGCGCACGCACCAGGACTGGTGCAAGCGCGCGTCGTGGTGACAGATCACCCATCACATCATGCTCAACGTTTTAAAAGGACTGAGATGTTCTGCACACTCACTTTTCGCTTTTTCTTTTTGTCTGACTATTAACAGGCTTAATGAGGAGGACTTGGAGTCTGCGGTTGAGGCACAGTCGCTCCGCAAGGAGCTGGCAGATTTCAGTGGCTCCAAATCAAGGCCAGTTGCCAAGGCTGTATGCCAGCTTCTTCGCAGGGGCTTCGGCACCCGAGCTGACCTGGTGTCAACTCGCATACCTACTCCGTCAGAGGTTAGTGAGCAGTTTTTATTTTGTTTTCTTATTCATTTGGTGCATTTCTGTACATTTGGAGCCTCTGCATTAATGCAGTCTATGAGACCGGTGCTTAAGCAGTTGAGATTTTTTGTATCTTACTTATTAGAATTCAGTTGAACTCGCTACATTGTGCTTATTGGTGGAACACCATAACAGCTGGCTGAGTTGCCATGTTAAGTAACAGTTATAATGTACCAGCCATTATGAGCAGATTTTTTAAAGTCTCTCAGAACATATTTTTTTCACTGTAATTGCCAAAAATTGAATTGCAAGAAAATTGAATTCACTGTCTTGCAGCAGCTTCCACTGCTTCGAGCTGCAGATTGGTTAACAGTTAATTAGAGGCAGTGCTTAAAACTGCGCATGAAGCAGGTGGCAAACATAAAACAAGCGCTGCATAAAGCAGACAGCAAACACAACCGATGACAGAAAGAAGATGAGAGAAATTGATGCTCCCGCTGCTTCCCCCCTGTGCCTACTCTTAATTGGAGTTATAGGGATACGGACACAAAATCAGAAAATTTTATGGAAATGCTGAAAATGAATCCTCAGTGTGAGGCTACACTGAAAAGAAGTAGTCACTTAGCTCATTTTCGAGCCTATGGCTTTATTTTTGGCGTTTTTGTGAGTGCGCGCCTCGCCGCCCGACCCACGGGAGTTGGAAGGCATGTCATGTCACATCACCCTTGTCGGATAGCCAGCCGGGCGGCCGCGGTCATTTGAAGCGTGCCGACGCCGCCATCGCAAGCATGGTTTCGAGTTCTGGTGCCTCTACCAGCAATAAGTACACGTTTTAAGACGAGGACCATTCCAACTTGGCAAGAAATATTACTGCTT
>NW_023606512.1:0-60001 GCF_013339745.2 Dermacentor silvarum
TCGGAGGACGAGGGACCCGTACACATTCTGCTTCTGCCTGTGAGCTCTCGTAGCCCACATTTCTTGCACCATGTTTTGCTTGCGAAGCATGCATCAACTTGTCCAGCAACGCGTTCAGTACCAGCGGCTGGACCTTCGCCACTACAAGCTTGGTTCCACACTGCTATTGGGTGAAACATGAACAACTCGCCAAGCGTTGGAAAACTGCATTTACTGCGAAATAAACTCAATTATCGCAAGGTAAGTACAATTGTCTTATTTTTATTCTCAAGTATAGTGTTTCAACTAAGTGCATTGCCTAATACGTGTATTTTCTTTTTTTACAGATATAATGTACGACCACTTTTTGCTATGTACGTAGACGGTGCTGCACCGCTTCAGCGTCAGCTGAAACTCACTGTCTGTTTGAAAACACGTAGCAGGGCACATTTCGGCTGGTACACTCAAGAAGACCAAAGTTGGATTGTCGTAATTCCTTACTCAGGAAGTACATTCTGCGAGCTGACTGGTGTTCAGAACTTCCAGCAAAAGTATAACCTGTTGTATTGCAGCTTGCTTAGGTGTTTATCATGAAACAATGCACCCTTTCTTTTCTACCTCCGTTCTAAAAGCTTACGCATTGCCAAAGGCTAAGTACAGCTACCCACAAACACTTACGAGAAGTCTTGTGATGAAGGCATAATTCATCATAATTGGCTAGTTAGAACAAATATCGCATATTTTGATGCAGCGACATTTCGTACCTAATTTTTGCGTATTTCTGCTTCTTTTTTTTCAGCTTCAACAACTTGTTTGGATGGAGAAATCATATCTGTGGGAGGTTGCCTTCAATATAATGAACGCCATCATGGGCCATGCAGTTCAACTGCAGTACAGCCTGCATGGAAACAAAAGCAAGAGACTCTTTAACATGCGGCTATGCAGAGTGGGAACAGGTGATACGCATTTAATTTCTCAGTTTTGTGCCTCTTGCTTATATTATGCACTGCTGACAGTGTTGGGATAATAAAGGTATATGTGTTGTATGCAGATGGTGCCTGAGAGACGCAGACATCGACATCAATCAAGCGCAAGACTTCATAAGAATGTGGCTGCCAGGCGCCATCGACTATGCTAATAGCAGAAGGCGGCACTACGCCGAAGCGGCTCAACCCCCCGTAGCGTCATAAACAAAGCTTTGGTAGGTGGCCCACAGGATTGGGGATACGAGCGACAATCTGTATCAACCTATTTTAAGACCAATAAAGAAATTGTGTATATTATTTGGTGATTTTATAGTAGATCATGGCATGTTGCATCGAGCTACCATGCAATATTTGCGTAATTTAAAATCGTAGGAAATAACGGCATCGCCCACATACATCACAATGCGCCAATATGGCCATGCCAGTGGGTAATTCGGGACTATAAATTGACTAAAAGCAGCAGAGCCGGCTATTGACCAATACCGGCGCTGCCAGTAGGCAAGGTGGGACACTAGAATGGCAATGAACTGCAGAGCCGGCTATAGGCTCCCTTCAATGGTCAGGCGGCGCAGCGATCGGCTCAGCCATCAGCGCCACCGTGTCAGTTGCGCGAAACACCGAGGCGGCCACTTCTATGAAGGCATGCTTTTGCGGCGCACGTTTGAAGCATGTCGGTCGTTCTGCATTGTGGTTTTAAGGGAATCGAAAACATCGAGGGCCATTTTCGACCACCGACACTTGAGAAAGGACGTCAACTTTACGACAACAACCATGTATATCGTGTCAAAGAAGTAAACAGCACGGACATCACAGCGAAGTGCTTGTCACAACAGAGCAAGCATGCTTACGACGTCGAACTCCACGTAAGTCGACAAATCATTATTTTATTCCAGTTCAGTGCGCAAATACGGCCGTAGACGTTTTCCAACTCATTTGCAGCTTTATTACTTGCAGCGTGCCTTGCACCTCACAATTGTAGAAATTTTGGCGAGGTGGGAACAATAAGCAAGAACAAAAAAAAAGAGGAGAAACTTGCGTCCCCGTCGGTCTTTTTTTTTCGTTCTTGTTTATCGTGCGCTATATAGAAGTGAACTCGCACCTCGCGTCCGGGCCGGCAGTCGACAGGCACTTCCCACGCTTTCGTTGACGTTGACAGTTCGCATACACGTGTGCCAGCACGCGTCATGCCTAAAGCTCATCTCATTTCTTTTTTTCGTTGGCCGTCTTCATTTACAGCTGTCGATCACGCCTCGAAGAATACTGAACGGGGGATGTTCATGCCGTTACGGCGCCCTCGGAGAGTGTAAGCACTGCGCAGCGGTGACATTTTACATCAATCTGCACGAGGACGCGTCGTGTACGAGCGGCCCACAGTCATGGGGAAAGCCATCGGCAAAGCCCGACCATGACGACAATGTGCCACTGAGAAAGCTGTTTGGAGGTAGGATGCTCACACTTGCTGTTCTATGTGTTTTCGTTATATTATTTCACCTTTTTATCGTAGCTTGTGCTATGTACGCGCTCCGATTTTTTTTTCTGGGCAGTCTACATGTGTGGAGAAACATCTGAATTTCTCGCAAATGCATTATTGCGATCAAAATTTATGAATAACAACTCTTAATACTCATGCAGGATTCATTACTATTTATATGCAGCATAAATGGTATTCATTTCACAAATTGCAATTAAAGCGTGCCTTTAAAATTTTGTTGCCTAAACCACAGATGGGTCATTTATGAGGCAAAGTGCATCAAAATTGTGCAACCTCACATAACCAAGTAAGCACTGTTTTTGCCCCGCTTCTTCTCAAAATCTACTCCTGCGTGAAGTCAAATCACTCTTTCTGTGTACCATTTTAATGCCCTATTCTGTTTCCTATCCTCCTGTTTGCAGACAACAACAGTCCCTTTGTGGCAAACAAGCAGCCTGCAGAGCTGCCACCTTCCTATGTAACCCAGCATTTTGGGGGCATTGAATCAGCTTTCACTACGGTACTCCAGGAAATGGAAAAAAGTCAGGCTGAAATCAGGCGTGCTGAAATTCTTCGCGGAATTTTTCAAACTGATCAAAGAGCACTGCTGCGGCAAAAGCTAAATGAACTGCTTCAGCCGCCACACAGACCCCTTCACAGGCTGGAAGTGTCAGGTGACTTCCCTAAAGTATCCATTGCCCCGAGAAAACATCTGCAAGAACTGACACCGGAGGAAAGGGCCTTTTATAGGGCTTTCGTTCTATGCGAGACAGTTAATGAGCTCTGCGTTCTGACTGCTGGCCAGTCAAGTTGTCCGAGGTAACAACGGTTCAAAAAGCATTGCATAGAAGTATTTCTGACATGTTCTTTTCATTATGTTTATGTTGTATATATACGTCTGTGCAGGTGGCACAAGGAACGTAAAGTGCGCATCAGCAACACAGCAGCTCATACCATTTTGCGTACCCGCAGAGGCCCTCAAGAAATTCTTCGCAGCCTCCTCAAGTCCAATTTTTTTTCGTCTGAGGCTACAACATATGGTATGTTTTAAGATTGTTGGATCTAAGCTATACGATTTACATGTATGTTTTATATTAGGAATACGTATGGAGCCGGTGGCCAGGAAAGAATTTGAGCGGCAGCATGGTGTTACGGTGACAGAGGTGAGCAATTCACTTGCGTTTTAGCTTGAGATGGAAGTACAGCCTACTTTGTGATAACAAAAGAAATTTAACCTAATAGTTGTAAGTAATCATTTTCATCGATGCGATGTTCAATGTTACAGTATGTGTTATCTCATACCCTACTGCATATTTTCACTGGCAGCCTGCAGGTGAACTGGCAATTTATAAAAGTACATTGTCATCTTTTATGCAGATGTGCACAGCGTGACAGTGGACAAAAAATGGAAAGGCACGACGGAGACAAGCGCTTGTCACTGTCATGCCTTTCTGTCCGTAGTCGTGCTGTGCACCTCGTCATGGATGACCCAGTATTGCCAGTCTAGCACCGTGCTTCTTTTATGCATCTCCCTCAAATTCTTTGTTGTAAAAACCTATATTCTGTTACCATAAGGGAACTTGAGAAATGTTAACGATATTTATATAAGTAATGGGACATTTCAGGTGGGCCTGCTGCTTCATCCGCAACAGCCATGGCTTTGTGGAAGTCCTGACGGAATTTTTTCCTTCTCTGGCAAGACGTGCTTGCTCGAAATCAAGTGCCCTTACAGATGCGTAGACAAGGGGATTTTTGATGACACAGGGCACAGCATTGTTGACTATGTGCATCATGTCGATGGAAGCCCCATACTAAGAAAATCACATAAGTACTACACACAGGTCCAGATTTTAATGTACCTCCTTAATGCAAAGCAGTGTTTCTTTTTTGTATATTCAAACAAGCAGAGCGTGACCATACTTGTGTGTAGGGATGATGCTTTTCTTCGCGAAGCTATACCAAATCTCGAACAATTTTATTTTCAGTGGATGTTGCGTGAACTTGTAAAACAGCAAACTTTGTAGCATGAAAGATGCCTCACTGTAGAGTGATTCTTTTATTTATTGAATAGGTTTGTGCAATACTTCGTATAGAAGTTTCCCGTTTCTCCCGCTGTCATCAATTGGCATTATACGTGTAATTTTTTTTTCTTTTTCTGGGACAGGAAGTCCCCCCTCATGTTATTTACAAGCAAATATAGTACACTTCTTCTTTCTGGGGTTTTACATGCCAAAACCAGTTCTGATTATGAGGCACGCCCTAGTGGAGGGCTCCGGATTAATTTTGACCACCTGGGGTTCTTTAACGTGCACTACAACGCAAATAAAGTACGCTGTAGGGTATGAGCATTTTCCTGCTATCAGTGAATCAAACCCATGATTCTGTGCTTAGTAGCGGCACACCATAGCCACTGAGTTGCGGCACTTTGTGGGCAGCTTGAAGTACTTACTGCATCAAAATACTGCTGGTAGGGAGATAAGTGAAGATATATTTACAAGCTCTCTACAGTGAGCTACAACACAGCTAAGATGGTGGGAAGACCATTATTACAATTCTCGTTATCTCCCACACAGTAGCCAACACCGTCTGTCGCAATGCTCGCAGTCTAGTGACAAGATTAACCCAACCGAGTTAAAACAGTTACACTTAAATGCCATTAGAAGTAAGAACAGTTTCCGACTGCTGTAAGCAAGCCTTAAAGCAGGTATATTTTTACTGAGATTTACAGCAATGTCTAGTCAAGAACCACCGATGCCCAAGATATCGGACTACATATAGGCTCTATGTAACTTGAAAATTGCTCATTTCAGGGCAAGCAGGTTCATATTGTAGTGATAAATATTAGGGATCATTTGTGTTGTTTACTTGTTTCTACTTGTCCTCATATTCATTGCACAGCAAATGTTTATCATCAGGACTTCACGCAAGCCTCCTGTGATACAGGTCACCATGGTCAGGGATGTGGTGCTATAGTTTTTTTTTCTTCAATGGTACTCTCAGTATTACTGGGGTGAATGCTCATCTGAACCTTCTATATGCATCTAGTCACACTTGGTAAATCGGTGTATTTATTCTTGCAGTCAATCAACCAGATTAGTCCTTTATTGTGCAAAAAATTACCTTTTGCCAAGTCTAGTAAAACAACCTTCTGTCATATTTCATTGTCTTAATTATGCATGCTGTTATGACCTACCTTTTGCTTGTCACTTGTGTGTTTCCTAGTCAAGCATTGTTACATTTACCCAAACTTGCACATGTCGTTAATGTATTAGAAAATTTGTGAGGCTACCGATAGCATAGGAAAGTTCGCACACCAAATTTTCTGATCTGAGGCAACACCATTTTTACATTGTCGAAGAAAACCATGCCCACATATTTGTGCTTGTGTAACAGTGAAACAATAAAGAATGATTTGAAAATGTCCACATGTGTCAAATTTTATTACAAGGTTAAGAGTGGGTACATCATCTTGGTTCTTTCTTTGACTAGAACAGCTGCTCAACAGCAGAATCTGCCATTGGAATTCACCTTTACTGTCTAGAGATGCATATCTTGAAACATGATACAGAGAAAAGCCATGAATAATGATGTACCATTAGCATAAGTTTGAAATGCAAACAGGAAACAGATCATAACACCTGTTATGTGTAAATACAAAGCGCAATGTGTGAGCACACTGTTGCCAGTTTCTAAGCACGGAGCAGTCCCATGTGTACGTTTTGGAGTGAATGAACCTATTAAAAATGCAGGTGAACTTCAAAACAACAAGAAACTGCTGTTGTTTTGGGAGTGTTCACGATTTAATTCATTCTGATAGTGCATATATAACTTCACTGCACAAATATAATGCCCTCATTGAGATGCAAAATAAACATATTAAAGAACACATGACAAAATATCGATGCAAGGTAAACAGACAACAAAATTCAGAAATACTAAATCAAGAGTTCAGAACTGGTGGACCCAACAAATTGTGTTGCGAAACAAAAGTGGTGACAAACATACTGTTGCCGTACTGCAAACTGGGCACACATCATGACGAACCCAAATGTGTTTGGTGTAAACCTAGAAGCAATAACAGTACTGAAATAACTTCACGTATTGTACAATGTAATGCAGCCTAGCACGTCTTGCTCCTATGATGTTCACGTCAAGGTGCCAATTATATACTAAATACATTAAACCTTGTGGAATAACGACGCACAACAGCCGCATGTGTAGCTCTACGAGTCGTACCTTGTGAGGAGGCATGATAACTTGCACCGAAGAATACACACTAGTATCGAGATTACGTGGTGCACATGTCGCATACGACGCTGCTGCTGGTGATTTATTGGCATCTCCCGTGAAATGGGGAGGGGACAAGTAGTCACCTAGACTGCTTGATTTTATCACGTATGCTGTACACATTATTCATTCTAGAATTTTTTTATACATCTCCTTAAACTTCTTTTTCTTCCTCAAAATTTATCTACCTTGTACTGGTACCTATCGAAACGTTACTTGGCGTGCCACCTGGTACAATAATATGCAACTGCAAGCAAAGTGTGCACATATCGACGCTATGCGGCGCGCATTTCACATCGGACAGCACCGCCAACCGAAACGGCTATTGGTATGAACTCATAGCAGTTTGCACTTTAAAACTAAGCACGAAGATGACAGTACAGGAACAAACCACTGCAACTGAAATGATTGGTAGCGATGGAAAAAAAATGTTAGGCATAATGCTAAGAGACAGAAAAAATGGAGCTGCACGGGCCATAGGGCAGCAATCCGGTGGACCATTTAGTTACAGAATGGGTGCCAAGACAAGTGCAGACGAGGACGGCGGAGAGTTAGGCGATGTGATGAAGTTATAAAATTTGCGTGCACAACTTCGAATGAACTAGTGCAAGACAGATACTTGAAGATAGCCGGGAGAGGCCTTCGTCCTGCAGTAGATATAAAAACGGGCTGATGATGATGGCTGAAAGAAAACTGCCGGCCATCCAACAGTACCACAATGCTACACAGGAGACCTATATATGTTTCTTGGAAAGCTTAGTAGCTGAAGGAAAATTAGTCCTCATTTGGGGATAGAATTTTTTCACTTAATAGGCCTCCACCATGACGACTTTCCATAGAAGTGAACTGCCACATTCAGTGTACCTGTGTTTTATTCAGCTTTTCTCTACAATCTGCCGGAAAACTGACTGCCTCAGAAAGGCATTGTTGAAGGATTTGATCGCCAGACTAGGATGAATTTTTCTTTATGGAAAGCTTTTTCTGGGAAACCCCTATGGCTCTTCCATATAGTAGTGTTATGCTACTCCCTGGTGGATTACAATTTTTCTGTTTTCTGAACCCTCTTCCACTTTGCAGATATCGACAAAAATTATTTGCTAATTGCGGCAGTTGCTAGGCTAGACTAAATTCTCAGTGAATTACTTGCATTTAATTATTGGAGGTTGAAGATTCGCCAGCACACAGCACACGTGAAATACGTCCGTCATGAGTGGTATCATTTCAGTTGGCACTCTGTTATTGAAGATGTTATGCACTTTAATTCTCTGGATCATTCTCTCCACATGAATTCGCACTTGGGCAATGTCGTATGTGTCCCTGACTTCTTGAGCACTAAACTGAGGGCCTTGTAAAAATGGGGGCATGACTAGCACAGCATTTTGTTCACCCATAACTGTGCGTATCCCGGGAAATACTTTGTCAGCAAGTATTTTGTCACCAGCCTCAATGACATCCAGGAAACCAGAATTGACAGTAATGTGTGTGTCAGACACCCTTCCCCCATATGCATCCGAGTGAAAACAAATCATCCCGCCGGGTGTAACCCCAACGAGGAATTTCAAAGTGTACCCGCCTTTATACTGCGAGTACAGAGTCCTCTGCTGCTGAACAGTTGGTGGCTGCTCAGTGCGGATTTCTGTGCAGTCAATTATCATTGTGCAGTCTGGATAATGTGCTTTAAAACAGTCTGGCATGGTAGCCTGAATAACTCTGAGTGGAGGACGAAAAATCCATTGCTTGGTAGCAAATGCCAATGTTTTGAGGACACTTTTGAAATGCCGTGAGGCTGATGTTTCGCCAATGCTGAACAGGGTAGCCAGAGATGAATAGCTGATGCCAAGTTTTAGTTTCATTAGAAACAGCAGCAGCCGGTCTTCTTTAGATACATCACATTTGCGCTCTGTGGAGACCGGAAACACACTCAAGAGCAGGGCAAACACCACCCGATTTACATTACATAAGTCCTCAAGAGCACTAGTGCTCTTTGAAACGCTTTCGTAGCCCGCAAAATAGCTTGTCCGATGGTCTGGACCACTGTGCTTGCTGGCAACGTTGGGAGTGTGCTGCACTTCACAGTCGCGTGTCTCGTCATGGGTTATCTGCGTTGATAGGTTGTTGCCTTCAGCGCAGCAAATAAACACTGAAAATCTGCTGGTTGCGCTGCTCGTCTCTGATGTTTGAGTTTCCTAAGAGGAATTTCATGTTGTATTAGGGAACTGCTGCTGTCGCAATTCTAACACTTGACAGCAATTGAAGCATACATTTTGACATGCACTCAAAAAGATAGTGTCAAATCTTGTAAGGATAACTATGGTAAAATATTGTCAGTGCAACAGCTGATGTACCATTTCTCTATAGCTGTATTTTATTCATAGAGCCATATATGAATTTCATATGCAGCAGATGCATTTCGTTTTCATGATCCCAATTTGTTTTCAGCTTCTACAGTCACTCCACCTCTCAAGACTGCCAATTGCTTCAGTTTACACAACCCAGAAGACTTAAGTACTTAAGAAGATACCTTCATTACTTTGAAATGTGCTTCAGAATTATAGTATTGAGCAAGGTACTAAAATCACTATCGGGGTAATTCATCAATTCCATACTTTTAGATATGACACAAATTAAAACCTTAAACAAGGACTTTCTGAAAGAATATGCAGATCCAAATGCAAATGCTGGAGTATATATGAAGCAAAACTTTGCAATGGTTAATATGCTGTACAACTTGGCACTGCGTGCAATTGTATACTTTCATCCTATGCAATGTGTAATCTCGTGCAGCATTTATTTTTATGTGCCACAAGCATCACTATTTCTATATCGCTTGTGTCACAGTGGCAGAAACGAATTCTGGACAATTAGCCAAGAATGGGCACATACTGAATGGCTAAGTCATAAAAAATAAACTGAAAGAATTAAAGAATTGGTGTGCTTTAGAAATGTCTAGAAGCCTACATTACAGGTTATGTACGAAATAAATTTTTATTACTAAACAGACATCCACTTTCTTGCACTATCTTGTCGGTTAGCATGCAGTATATACGCCCATTGGCTGGTACTACCATTCAGAGCACATTTAAGCTTCATATATACATCCACAAATATATGAGGCAAGAAAGTGTACTCATGCCAAACCGCAGCAAGAAGCATAGAAAGCTTTACTTCATAATTTTTTGCTGATGAAATGTAGACAGGTGTTTCTGCTAATGGACATTTTCTTATAAAGCTCACCATTGATCTAGCTGCTACGTGGACCTCAGCGGCAGCAGATAACAGGTACAGGCCATCCCACCCCGCTGCATCTATAGAGTCATCAACCACTTCGGCTGGTACAGAGATGGCACTGCTGCTGGCATCTTCAGCACCACATTCCACAACTTCTGCCGCACAAGGCGCTGCAGTAGCCAAAGCCACAGATCTGTGAATCCACCTGCAAACGCACAGGAATCATAAGTTTGACAACCTGTATTTATGGAATTCGGCCAGTAATCATGTCTGCTATAAAAAGCGAGACAACACCAGAGGCCATATCTTATTTACGATAAATGCACACAAGATGCAATGTCGAAAGGAAGACTTATGTGTTAAAGGTTGTCAAAAGAAAATTAGGTACATTTGATATCACTAGCAGAAGTGATATAATAATAAAAAAGAATAAGTGAATAACTGCAACGTCAATAAGGTGAAAATTTTATATACCTCAGCATCGCAAGTAAAATGCAGCTGAGGTTGTGGCTACAACCCTCCCCCCCCTCCTTTCTGTTGTGGCTGTTTCTTGTCCCCTGCAGCCCAGTACCACAATTCGTTGCATGAATATATTGGATTAGTGCAAATATATACCTTCAGTTGAAATCCAGTGTGGTGTTGACTTGTCACTCTCCCTTGTTCCATTTATTTAGCTGCTTTATTTTTTTTATTTTTTTTGCATCGTGCAACTAGCCCAACACCAAACTCTCATGAAGCTATAAAAGTAACCGCTTATACAAGGGGTCGTCCTGTAAGTATAATATATAATTATTTACCGCAGCACGAGAATAGCACCTACCTGTTGAACCTAGAAATCTGTGCAGCAGGAGCCGTCGACCGCTTCTTGTAGACGGGTGGAAATATTGTTGGCAAGTAACCCGGATGATTTTCGATGGTGCTTTTTTCTTCGTTGGCAAAGTGCCTTGAACATATTCTTGTATTGTCGTTCGGGCTCCAACGTGAGAGGTCATCACCGCTGAAATATAATAGAGAGCAATCAGCTAAGACCGAGCAAATGTGTGCTAGCATGCGCGAGAGAAATGCTAATTTGCGAATACTCGACTAGTGCTGCGGTGTACTCCAGCCTTCGTTCTGTTGTTCTAAGCGCGAGAAAACATCGGCACGAATGAGCCCGGTTCCAGCAGTCGCGTCTTGATCCTGGCGCAAAAACGAGCTGCACATGGGCTTATTAATGCACAACAAAAGCACATAGCGTATAAAGCTCCTGCACAGAGCGCTTACGAAGCTGAATTTGACACGTAACAACCGCTGCGCGTTTGTTTTGGAGCGAGACGAGCTATTTACAACAGCGGGAATCAGTTCACTAGCTTTTATACAGTTATCGCTTTATTGTGCGTTTTTACGGGTGCTGCCTGATGCTGTTTTTTTTTGCGTTTACATCTTAGTTCGTTCAACAGAAAATCGCAACAGAGACACTTACTTGACGCGCCGAACCGCGACGATCCACTTCAGCCGACGGGTTGCTTCCCACGGTCTTGAAGGGAAGCGATACAACTTGATTCCGACATCCCCTTCGCGGTTGTGACAATCCTTAACGCAGCAGTATCTGCGCTTGTTCTTTTTCACGGATGAGCTGCCGATACGCCGCGGTGAATCCATTGAAAATTCGAAAACGAGGCTTTCGTGCGTGCCTGAACGCAGTACGCACAAAGGTAATTGGCGGTGAGGGCCTACTCGCGGGTGCTCACCGCCGCTGTTAGGTGGCGCGACATGTACAGCCAAACTGCATTGGAGGGTGCCTATCTGCCTGTATTGGCGCTGCCACACGATGGCCGAAATAGGCCCTTTAGTGGCATGGCCGCGCTGGGCCATTCTTGACGCGGGTAGCGCTGCCGGTTTCGGGCCTATATTTGTGCCGGTGTTTGCCGTGATATTGCCGTGCTGGGGCCAGCCTGGTTGTGCTGCCTGGGTCTAACTCGCAGAAGGATGTTGTTATCGCTGCTCTCGCGGCAGCCGTAAAGGCCCTCCTTGGAACCCTCCAACACGACTCCCCCGTCCACCAACTGTGCACAGCGGCGCTAGCCGCCCACGAGGCCCTGACTCATCATGGCTAACTCTTTCGCTCCACGGCCGCGGATACTGCAATGGAACGTCCGTTCCTTGCGCTGCCGCCATGCAGAACTTGCGGGTGAACTCCTGCAGAGTAAATACGATGTCCTGGCTCTGCAAGAGACTCATTTTCGCGAGGGGGAACTCACACTTCCTGGGTTCATCGCCTACCACAGTGCCACAAATTGTGAACTCACCACATGTGCCGATCACCCCTGTGCCGACTCGTCACATCCTCCCGGCCGCTCACGCGCATCACTCTACATCCGTGCACAACTGCCACACGCCCTCGTGTCTGTGTCGGACATCCAGTGCACCGGAGTTGAGTGAGTTGTTGCCACTGTCCGCGTCGGTTCTGTTGACACCACCGTCGCCTACATTTACGTACGGCCGGCTCGGAGGTGGGATTGCCACTTCCTCAATCGTCTAGTCGTCCGCGTCAAGGGGTGACCATGTTTTGTGCGGGGACTTTAACTCCCACAACACATCCTGGGGGAGCGGCCACACGGACCCTAACAGGCGTGATCTCTTTGATGCCATCCATGCAGCTGGACTTCTCGTCATCAACACGGGCAAGCCCACCTTTGCCCGACGAGGAGTCAAGAGTCGCAGCGTCATCGACCTCTCACTGGTGTCGGAGCGCTGTCACTACGAGTGGCACCGAAAGCCCGACACACAGGGGTCCGATCACTTTCCCATCGTCCTCGAGCCCCTCCACAATGCTCACCAACAAGTGCGCACATACTGTGTAGTGAACTGGCCCCGATTCCGCGAACTGTGTGCTACTGTGCCAGTCGCGTCAGACCTCTTCACACACATCGCTGAGTGCGCCAGCAGTGCTTCTGTTTACGGTGCTGTGCCCGCTAACACACCTGCACCGGACATTAAACAGCTCAACCTTCGAGCTGCTCGCCGGAGAGCACAACGTGTAGCCATTCGCACCGCCAAACCCGAGCACTGGACTCTCTACAATCGTATTGATGCCGTGTGCCGTCGTCACGCAAGGCAACGCCGCAACGAGAGCTGGGCTGGGCTCTGTGCCACTCTGGATGACCCCCGAAACCAGTCCCGATGTTGGGGCATCCTCGGTGCCATGCTCCGTACAAAAGTCCCCCGTTGCCCGGCCCTGTCTATTGCAGTCGCGCGTCACATCACTTCCGCCCAAGTCGCCGAACTTATTGCCGACAACTTCTGCGTTCTGCCTCATGAACCCGCCTCTGCTCACGCCGTTTCATTGGCCCCTCCCGACGAAAACAGATGCGAACTTTTTGCACCTCTCCGTTACTTCCCTACACAGGGCATTAGAGACGAGATCCGTGCATTGTGTAGTGAAGACTTCACCATTTATGAGCTCACATTTGTGCTCCAAAGCCGCAAACGTCGGTCCGCACCGGGAAGCGACGGCATCACCTATCAAATGCTTCGCAACCTCGACCACTCTCAACTCCCCCACCTCCTCGAAGCCTACAACGTCGTTTGGCGCACCGGAGTCATTCCAGCCTCCTGGAAAGAAGCCACCGTTGTGCCCCTCCTGAAAAAGGGCAAACCAGCCTCCCAACTAACTTCCTACCGGCCCATTTCCCTCACCTCTGCCGCTGGGAAAGTTCTCGAGGCAATGGCGCTTCGTAGGCTCGACTGGATCGCCGCCGCACTGGACTTTATTCCACCCGAAATGAGCGGCTTCCGACGGCATCGTGCGACCGCTGACTGCCTCGCTGACGTCATCGCTACACTAGAAGACGCCAAACAACGAGGGTATGTCGGCTACCTTGTCCTACTCGACGTTAAAAGCGCCTTTGACAACCTCCCGCACGACACCATCATGGACGCACTGCGCGCCATTCGTGTTTGTGACCGCCTCTTGGCCTACGTGTCTGCCTTCCTTAGCGGCCGCTCCTTTCGTGTGCGCGTCGGGGGCTCGACAGGCTCACCTCGCTCCATCTCCGTTGGTGTCCCTCAGGGGAGCGTCCTCAGCCCCTTCCTTTTTAATCTTGCACTGGCACGCCTTCCCGACTTCATCCCGCGCACCCTCCCTTCTGACGTCCGCCTAGCCATTTACGCTGACGATTTGGCTCTCTTCGCTGTTGGACCCACGTCAAGCGGCACGCAGGTTCGTCGAAGCATACAGGGTGCCATAAACGCCATCGACTCCTACCTCACCGGTATAGGACTCAACCTATCGCCTAACAAACCGAGGCCCTGCTCGTACACCCCCAATTTCGCGGGCGCTACCAGATTCCTCGGCTCCATCTGCGCGGTGTGCTCCTCCCGTGGTCCCGCAGAGTTCGCTACCTGGGAGTTCTAATCGACCACAGGCTCAGCTGGAAACCAGCCGTAGCGGCACTCCGCAAGGGCTCAACCAAAGTTGGAAACGCCGCGCGCTCCCTCCTTGCTCGAGGCCGCGGGTGTTCGCCGCAACTAGCCCTCAGGATATACAACGCCGTTGCCACCTCAAGATGCCTTTACGGACTTCCTCTGGCATCTCTTAGACCCTCCCAATGGGAAACTCTGGACATGCAACACAGGCAAGTCATCCGACAACTATACGGCTTCCCGCGCAACTCACCAATTGGCCCCACCCACGCGGAAGCCATAGACTTCCCCCTGTCCGTCAGAGCACAATGGCGCGCTCTCAACCACGTCGAACGGCTACAACGCACCCGCCAAGGACAATACCTTGTTCTGCGACTGCACTCTCTCCCCCACTCCTGCATGGGACGGCGAGCAGCAGAGTTTCACTCCCTGGCTCCCCCCCACTCCCCATCGTCACCGCCCGCCCCTCATTCACACAACCATTCCGGGTGTAAGAAGCAAGCGGAACACCCCCACTTGCGCAATTCTCCAGGAAGTCGCCGCCACTTTCGATGAAAGACTTTTTGGCCGCGTAAAAGTGTTCACCGACGACTCGGTTCTCAAGAAAGGCTCCGCAGCAGCAACCTGCACCATCCCAGAGCTGTCAACCCGCAAACAGTGTCGCATTCGCGGCAGTTGCTCCTCAACTCTGGCTGAACTTGCAGCACTTGACCTGGCTGCCGACCTTGTTCTCGAACATCTCCCACCTGCTGTCGCCATACTCACCGACTCTCGCGCCGCCCTACAAACCCTTATTAAAGGGGAAAGAGGCCCGCTCATCGGCCAACGTCTTTCCATGAAGTTCGCATACGCTCAACAAATGGTTGCGACCTTCTCCTTCAATCGGTCCCATCACACGCCGGCATCCAAGGCAATGAACTGGCGGACGACCTTGCCAAACATGCACACGACCAGGACATACCGTTTACTGACTTCGTTTGCCCGTTCGACTCTGCCCGCCACAAAATCTCCAATGCCATCAGAGCCAAACACCCCGACGCGCGAGTCGCCTCCGGTGCTCCGCCTCGTCCCTACCGAAGTTGGGGCTCTCTCGAGCCGATAGGGCATTTCTTCTCCGACTTCGCGTTGGTTGTGCCAAAACGGTCCAGCGAGTTGCTCAACTATCCGGCACCGGCAGTTCTGTCTGCCTCAGCTGCAACGATGGCTCAGATGAAACCCTGAGCCACATTCTTCTTGAGTGCGCCGGCTATATCCACGCCCGCGACTCATTAACCGCCGCATATCGCCGCCTTGGACTCCCATCTGACAACGCGGACGTTTTGCTTTTCCCCCGTGGTCACCCTTCTATAATCAAGCGAGCTTTCACAGCTCTGCTTGATTTCTTTGAAACCACGACACTTTACACGCGGCTATAGGCCCCGTTTTCGCTACTTCTTCCCCTCTTCAGGGTCTTACCGCTTCCCGCTTTTCACTCCTCACCCTTTAACTCCCATTATCCCTTCCCCGTGCAGTGCTGTTGAGGTGACCTCATATCGAGAGACAGTTACAGTGCTGCACTTTTTTCTTCACCCTCATTCAAAAGCCGCTTACTACTACTACTACTAAGATAGAAAGTGAAGAACAGACGGATCGCATGGTGCTGCAGTTCCGCAATAACTACAATGTTTGTGTATCACATGCTGCTGGAACTTCCGCGGGGTGCGCTATTTTCATCAGAAATAATCTGGGAGTCATAGAAGAGAATGTTTTTTCCTGTCAAAGTGGGAGACTGCTTTTTGTGGATTTTTTCTTTTCGGGCGTAGGTTGGCGTGTGATATGTGTGTACGCCCCCAAAATAGAAAGTGAGCGGTTGTCCTTTTTTTTGAAAGGGCAGGCCAGTATTTACAGTGTGACAGGAAAGTCGTGTTGCTCGGAGATTTCAATTGTGTATGTTTTGCTGCTGATCGAGTGAAACAGCTTCCAGTGCACGACAAAAGTGCTGTACTTTTAAATTCACTCGTGCAAGATTCTAACCTAGAAGACGTTGGTCATGTCTTGTCCAGTGCTGGTGTGCCCGCATTCACACATTTTCAGGGGCATAGTCACGCTAGGCTAGACAGAGTGTACGTCTAGCCTAGCGTGACTAGACAGAGTGTACGTTGCACTGGATCTTGTTTCCATGTGTGGCAGTTATAGTGTGAAACTTGTGTCGTTCAGCGATCAGAGCCTTGTAACGCTCACTATAGGTACTAAACCAAGCAAGTCGAGATTTAACTGGAAGACGTGGAAGTTTAACGATAGGCTGCTGTTGAACGAATCGTTTTGTGAAGGCGTGAAAGAAAAGTTACACAGATTGATTGAGGCCGCAGAAGGTAACATGCTAGAATTTTGGGAGATTTTTAAACAAGAAGTTAAGATCAGCGCTATAGAAGAAGCCACTACGGAAACTTTTAACAAAAGAATATGAGAAAAAGAAATACTACAGGAGCTTGACTTCTTGTACACTGTAGAAAGCGACAGACCTGGGAGCCGAACAAAAGAAATAAAAGAATTGAAGAGCCAGCTTGAGCTTATCGATGAAAATAAGTTCAAAGGAGCAGTTGTAAGAGCACGAGCGGAAAGGGTCTGGCTAGGCGAGACACCGACAAAACGAACCTTATCGGACGAAAAGGCGTAATGAAATCAGAATGATTCGACACGGGAACGAAATCACGGACCAACCTGAGAAAATCGAACAAGCGTTTCTTAATCATTACGGTGAATTATTCGAGAGTGCTAAGGACGTCACAGAAGGATTCAAAACGGACTTCCTGTCAAACATGCCACAGCTAGAAGACGATATTCGGGAGCGTCTGGAATGGCCTCTGAGCATCACCGAAATCGAAAGAGCCATAGATGATTTAGTTGTAGGCAAGTCCCCGGGACCTGATGTGCTCGGAGCGGCTTTTTATAAGACCTTCAAAAGTGACGCCAGCCAGGTCCTGTTACGATTGTTTAAGGAGGTCTACACCCGAAAGCTGGTTCCTCCATCTTTTCGGACTTCGCACGTGGTGCTGATACCAAAAACAGACGACCCAGATAAATTGTTAGCTGTCGACGCTTATCGCCCGATATCACTGATGAACGTTGACTATAAGATATTTACGAGAGTGCTCGGAAAGCGATTACAAGGAGTAGTGACACGCATCGTATGGCCGCACCAAACATGCGGCATTAAAGGACGGCCAATCTATGCAAACATTCACATCGCCAGAAGCATTTTAGAATACTGCGACGACCTAGGTGAACACGGAGCCATGTTACAGTTGGACATGCAGAAGGCTTTCGACCGTGTGGCTCATAAAATTCTTTTCTGTATTCTAGAACATGTAAATGTAGGTGAATTAATTTTGGATGGGGTAAAGATGTGCTATCAAGACTGTACCGCCAACCTCATAATAAACAAAAAGGTTACCAAAATCTTTAGGGTGCGATCATCCGTGCGCCAGAGGTGTGGTTTGTCCCCTCTTTTATTTGCAATATACATAGAGCCGCTTTGTAGGAAGACCAACAATGACAATAGAATATTGGGTTTCAGAGTACAGTCCGCAGAAGTGAAAGTGCTCGCATATGCGGACGACATTGCGTTGTTTTGTCGGGACAAAGAAAGTGTTGAAATCGCGATCGCGGAAGTGTTATCATACTGCAGAACGACAGGCAGTGCTATCAACTTTGATAAATGCCTAGGGGTATGGATCGGGAACTGGGTAAACCCTCCAAGTACGTTTGTAAATATCCAGTGGACCGTCACGCCGGCAAAGTATCTTGGGGTGCCGCTTGAGCACTACCGTGACGCAGTGGATTACTGGAATGCTGAAACAGAAAGAGTTACAGAGTGTACACTTAAATGGGGGGGGGGGGCGCAATTTCTTAATGTTTGCTCGCGTGACGGTCTGCAACCTCTTTGCCGTTGCTAAAATCTTTTACGTGCTTCAAGCATTGTGCATGTCAAGGGCCAACATACAGCGATTCCACAGAGTACTCGCAGTGTTTGTATGGGGTTCAAGCTGGGAGCGCACCAGTCGCACCAATCTATTTCGCTCCGTTAAAAGTGGAGGACTAGGTCTTGCACATTTGTTCATAAGGCAGATTGTGTCGAGGTTTGTTTACTTACGGGACCAAAAGGACCCGTTTTTGTTAACTATGTTTCAAGTAAGGCTGAGCGAAGCTATACCAGAATTCATCGTTTCGTCTCGCCGGTGCAGTCAATGTAGATTGCGCGGTTTTCTAAAGGAAGTCGTCTGGGCTTTCCAGCTTTTGAAGGTTCGGTTTTCTATGGAATACCTAAGTCGGGTACCACGAAAGCGCTTATATAAGGACTTGATAGAGGCAATGTTGCCGGTACCATTGTATCGCTCGATGTTCCGCATTGGACCGGAAAAGGACGTGGTAAAGAGAGTAAAACGAATGCCAGTACGTCCATCGGCGAAGTCCTTTTTTCAGCTCCACACCAATACTTTACCTGTTAAACCATGGCTTGAGGAGAAAGGACTTTTTGTGCCTTGGAGCGTCAACTGTTTAATATGCGGGAAACCCGAAACAGTTGAACACATCTTTCTCGACTGTTGGGATGCGGTATTCCACTGGGATGTCTTACAGAGAACCTTAAAGAAGGACTTACCGATTACACCATACGGGATTCGTTTCTTGCCTACTCTAAATGAAGACACTGTACCATATGACATGTTCATGCTGTTGTCCTTGCATAGTTTATGGAAATGTAGAATGGCCGTGAGACATGCCGAACCAAACCTCCGGCCTGTTGAGAGTACTTCATCGAAAGCATTTGTTATATTAAAGAATTGTACAGTTTGCAAAAAGAACAACCAACATGGCTCAGTGTGATGACTGAGCTTGCGAACCTCAAGCGTTTTTAGCCCCCGTGTCAGCCAACCAATGGCAGACAATATTATCGTGACCCTCATGTATTGTTAAAATTTCTTGTGTTGTATGTTGCCAAGTCGGTAATAAAGAAAAAAAAAAGGAGTCGTGGCCGAGCGGTTAAGGCGATGGACTAGAAATCCATTAGGGTCTCCCCGCACAGGTTCAAATCTTGTCGACTGCGTAAATACTGGTTTTTTACAAGCAACGTGACATAAGTTTACCATTTTTGTAGGGGAAGGCCATTCAGGGCACACTTAATTACAGCGCTCTGTAAGTGATGTCTGATAATTTTGAAAGGTTTGGCACACGTTTAACCGCAACGCAAGTAAGCAAAAGAACAGGAAGTTGACCTAATTTGTACTGAGTACTTACGAGGCTATGTGAACAGCTATGAGCGGCACTCATAGAGAAACATACTACATAAAGAGTGGCCACAAGGGCCGTTTCGCGGCCGAGCAATTGAGGGTCTGACCACCCGCCAGATGGCGTAGCGACAAGCGCTTCCACTTCGCTTCAAAGATAGACAGGTTATCATGCCTCCAGCGGGCTGCATCGCCGCGTCATATATTTCTATATGACGTCCCCTCTGTGGTGTCCCGTCTCCATAGAAACGTTGATGCTGCGCCGGCTGCTGCGGTCATGTGCCGCTGGATACGCCCACCTCGCCGCGCTTTCAACACGGCGGTTCGCTGCTGCGGTAAGTTGCATCCTTTTGTCTGCACTAAGAATTTGCAGTTGTTTGCGTTCAACATTGTTAAAGAGATGTTTATTGATGCTGAAGGAGTGTATTTTTGCGTGCGTAGCATACAATATATGCTTCGGCGCCCAGCGAGGCTGGTTCGTAAGCGTGGGCTGTACATAACGCGTTGCTGTCATTGCTAAACCATTCTTGTTGTTCTGCCTGCTCCTTACCTGAAATTTTAAGGATATGTACTGAAATTAGTTGTGTCCAATAGGATATTAGTAGTACGCTTGTAAACAAGGAAAAATAAAGCATTTTGTACTGTGTCACTACTGCTTCCTGTTGTGTGTAATTCAGAAGAACGGCAAAAAAGTGAGAACAAAACAACAACAATATCTCTGACCGCATGATTTTGCGCTGTTCGCATGAGCAAATTCCATTTTGCATGGTACATCGACAACCTTGGTTGTTCTTGTTTAGTAAAAAGATTGCGATCTGCTAGTTTTCGGCCTGTTTATGCCACAAACACAACACCAGAGCTTCACTAAAGACAACCTAGTTGAACACTTAAACAGCTAGGTAAATCATATTGAAAAGCGCTGCTGAAAAAGCACGTGACATAAGTTTACCATTTTTGTAGGGGAAGGCCATTCAGGGCACACGTAATTACAGCGCTCTGTAAGTGATGTCCGATAATTTTGAAAGGTTCGGCACACGTTTAACCGCTAACGCAAGTAAGCAAAAGAAAAGGAAGTTGACCTAATTTGTACTGAGTACTGACGAGGCTATGTGCACAGCTATGAGCGGCAGTCGTGGCCGAGCGGTTAAGGCGATGGACTAGAAATCCATTGGGGTCTCCCCGCACAGGTGCAAATCCTGTCGACTGTGTGAATGCTCGTTTTTTACAAGGAGCGTGACATAAGTTTACAATTTTGTAGGGGAAGGCCATTCAGGGCACACGTAATAACAGCGCTCTGTAAGTGATGTCCAATAATTTGAAAGGTTTGGCACACGCTTAACCGCAACGCAAATAAGCAAAAGAAAAGGAGGTTGACCTAATTTGTACTGAGTACTGACGAGGCTATGTGCACAGCTATGAGCGGCAGTCGTGGCCGAGCGGTTAAGGCGATGGACTAGAAATCCATTGGGGTCTCCCCGCACAGGTTCAAATCCTGTCGACTGCGTAAATACTTTTTTTACAAGCAACGTGACATAAGTTTACCATTTTTGTAGGGGAAGGCCATTCAGGGCACACGTAATTACAGCGCCCTGTAAGTGATGTCCGATAATTTTGAAAGGTTCGGCACACATTTAATCGCAACGCAAGTAAGCAATAGAACGGGAAGTTGACCTAATTTGTACTGAGTACTGACGAGGCTATGTGCACAGCTATGAGCGGCAGTCATGCCCGAGTGGAGATTCTGCTTCCGGCCACCGAGCGTGACGGACGTAAGATGACGGGCTCCGTAGGAGCGGCTTCAGCGGCCCAGAGCGGCCGCGGTTACAGGAATTTTGCTGCTGACGAGTATCAAGTTGTTTTGCCGAGTTTGCCAACAGGGCGTTTTGTTGTGAACACAGTTTTTTTACATTGTGACATCAGGGCCCGCCCATACCTAAAGCCCCTATATTTATAAAAGTAGCGCCATCCACTTCCCTCCTCCTCTGTTTTACTATCGCGCTCGGTGCGACCAGCGCGATCGAGGCGCGATATCGACAGTGGCGCCGCCTGCGTCGGGCCTGCCGTGGCAGACGACAGCTAACGCGCTACCAGAGGAAATCCGAGGAAAACTTCGATCGCGCCCTGCGGAGACGTTTTTGAGGCGCGATTTTGCTTCGTCAGTCAGTAACTGGTCTTAATAATGCCGTTTTGGAAGTAGCAACGCGACGATGCGAGACGGCGCAAATATCAAGTGTGCAGCAAGCGTTTGCGCACGCCGGATGGTAAACAAAAAAAGCCTTTTGCCCACGCCTTGTCGGTTGCGGCAACTTAAGGCGCAGCAGCATGCCATCACAACGAAGTTCTTGTCCCTAACACGTTTGATCCGTTTTTGCGTACTGCGCTTTCGTCGCACAGGCCCGAGAATGGCAGTCGGAGCGCGCTGGAAAGAAAAAAAATATACAAAAGCGCGACGCGAACTTCCACGTGACACGGATTGGCCAATGGGGGAGCGGAGGAGGCTGGGGCGACAGGAGGCGGCTAAGAGAGGGCGAGGAGGAAGCGCCGGGGTGAGCGCGGTGGCGGCAAGATCTAAGAATGGCGCTACTTTTATAAATATAGGGGCTTTAGCCCATACCGGGTGGAAGATTTCCGCGATGCGCTCGCCCCGTTATCGCTCCTGCCGGAAGTGGTGGCTCTCGGTGCCTACCGTATGAGTCATGTTTAGGCCGTGACCTTCAAAGACAACGAAGCTGTGAAGAAGATCGTCAGTGGGCTTCTTCGATTTTCCACTTCTGGCTACCCGCGGGCTGCCAGAGCCAGCCAGCGCGCCTTCGTTTTTTCTCGGGTTGCTCCGCCGACCGCGTGACGCACTTCCGCCGCGCGTTCGTTTTACTCGGGCTGGACGGTTCTGGCTACCCGCGGGCTGCCAGAACCTGCCAGGACGATTTTGTTCTGGCTGCTCTCTGGAAGTTCTCTGGCTAGCAGACGACAAAAGAGGCGATGAGCGCTCGCCGCCATCTTTGTGGGGACTCGACGGATTGCAGCGCGGGCGCTTGAGGACTTTCACCTCGCTCCTGGCTTGCGTCGAGCGCGCGCCGCCCCGGTTGTTGTGGTTTCGGACTTCGTCTCCCGTACTCGTCGGCGCGGTGCGTGGATCGCTGATTGCGTTGCTTCTAGCGTTATCTTACTAGGGTTCTAACGCACCGTTCCGCCTTGCGAGGCGGTGCCATACGAGCGGCGGCGAACCATTTGAAACTTTCTTTTGTGTGTGTATGTGTGTGTGTGTGTGTATGCCGTGAATTTTTCTTCCTCGCCGTAAACAGCGCGCGCGGCGCTGTCACCGTGGGCGCTGTCGATGCTTGCATCGTATTTTCATCGTGTTCCGCGCAAGTTGTTCGCGAAGTTGTAGACGCTCAATTCCCACACATCGCGGTGCCTTTTCGGTTCATCTTTCTCTAGTGGTATCCCTTTTCACATCGCTCGCGTATATGCGGCGATATAATTTTTCTGCAGATATATAGCGAAGGCGTCGCAGCTAGCCCACGTTCGCTCCGTCTATCCGTCGTATGCTTGGGTGGCAGCTCGAAACTGCCGTTGATGTTAAAGGAATGCACTGAGATGAGTAGTGGCCACGCGTATATTAGGTTAATTATTGCTCTCATGATAAAGCTTTTCGATGGTCACAGGTGGCGTGCATTTTCATGCGCCAGCCGCAGCTCCAGCTCCTTCAGCACAGGAGCTGAATTGAAAGGAGCACTATCAACCGAAACAAACTTTCTGAAATCGAATTCAAGCATGTCGATCGGCACGAAATTTTACGCGTAATGACGTACCCGCTTTTTCGTGTCTTGTCAAATGACTTCAAATGTCGCCGGTGGCCGACCTCCTCGAGGCATCCCCGAGCGATCGCTTTTTCGCAATTATTTACGTGCGATTTTGCGTCTTGGCATCGGACTCGTCGAAGGCAGTTTGTCACGCTGTGCAAATTGAAATGCCCAGTCGCGCGAAATCTCGCAAAAGTGATGGTTTTCCCGAGCACAGCTGTATATTTTCACGGTGGCAACGCAGAAATGGGCCGACTACGCCGCGCGCGCGCCGCCGACGCCGGTCGCTGCCATGTTGGTAGCTTGTTTACATTTATCCCGCGGCCAGCGCTGTCCCGGCGTTCGATTTTGCAAACTTCGGGCAGCTCCGGGTTGTCTTGGGATTCCAGCTCACGTGACTTCCTATCATAACCGGAACTAGGTGGCTGCCGTCTGGCTGCCAGCGGGCTGCCAGAACTCCGAAAATCGAAGAAGCCCACTGTAGAACGTGCGCGTGAGTGAGTGAGCGAACGAAGTGAGTGAGTCAGCGAGTGAAGTGAGCGAGTGTGTGTGTGAGTGAGTGAGAGGGTAAAGTGAGAGAGTAAGTGAAGTGAGCGAGTGTGTGAAAGAAGGGTAAAGTGAGCGCGTGAGTGATGTGAGCGAGTAAGGAAGAGGAGGATAAAAGAAAGAGAGAAGGCAGAGATGTTACCCAGAAATGCGTCTGGTTGGCTACCCTACGGTGGGAAAGGGAAAGAAGGAATAGAAAGATGAGATAGAGAGGGGGTAAGTGAACAAGTGAAGTGAGCGACTGACCCTCCTCTGGGGAAAGGGAAAGAGGGAATAGAAAGATGAGATAGAGAGGGGGGAAGTGAGCGAGTGAGTTAGTGAGGACCGCACGCGGAGTTACCGTACACGGCTGCTTCAAAGCGCCGCCACTACATCGGCGGCACACTAAGATGCCCAAGACGAATGCCTCCATTGCGCATCGTGTGTCTCTCGGCTGCGTCGAGTGAAATGCGGCGGCGTCCTTGGCTCGGGGGCGCGTATCAGCGGTGCGCACAGCGCGACCTCGGTGCACAACTGCAGCCACGAGCCAAGAATGCGTCGGCACTGCGCAGCGCGGGATTTCTCACCCGACAATGCACCCTCCTCGAGTCGTAACGCGAGAGACAGTCATGCATCCCTTCGCAATCGGAAGCAATTTACGACCAATCATAACGGACCACGTCGTCGGGCGACGAACTGAAGGAGCAATTCGCACTGAACGCGTGTTCACAATTGATTTAAGCTCTATACAGAACACATTTGGATTGGAGTCTTGTTTGTTGAGCGCGGCGCTATTGATGCGGCTCGATTGTGTCGCCCAGCCACCGGTGGAGTGTGGCGAAGCGAGGTCGGAAAAGCTGTGCTGACAAGGACGCATGCGAGGTTATGTCTATACGTGTTTTGAGAGGCATCAAACTTGCGCGCACGGTCGAAGGACCATATAGGGTTGTAAATGAACTACGGTGACGATGGGTTCGCTGATCTGTCAAAGTGCAACGACCGTGTCGAATTTCTCCCCGGTCTCGATACGCAGGAGCTCTGGCAGGATGTCGACGTGGTCAGGCACAATGTTGCCAGTGTCGGTCGAAAGTTTCGAAGCCACTATAGGCGTGCGGCAACGTCTGTCGTGGGATTCTGTCGCAGGACTTCTGCCGCTCTATACTGGTGTCCCGAAGCTCAGGAGTGTGAGAATTAAGCACTGTCCATTGCAACGTATGTTGCTTTGGAACAATTATCCGGAGTTAATTAACCGGGCAACGTGCAGGTTAATTTACCGGGCTACACACAGGACTGCAGTACGTACGTAGCGCGAATGTCAGGTCGGGCTACTCGTTTCGTAACTTTTGGCAAAAACTGTACATGCGCCTGAATGCAAGTTTAGTCGGCGAAAACTAAAGCGAGGTCATAACTGCTGCCCACCGGTCGCGCTGGATGCCTCACACTTAGGCGGCTTACGAATTTCTTTCGCAATTTGAGCCGGGTAATTTGTTGTATTCTCACCATTTTTGCAACCCTTTAAGTAATGTGTTATGCTGTATTATTGCACTTTGTTCATTCAACATGTGATAATCTGCTGTTGCTGTGTTTCGTCACTAGCATTATCATTGCGCGCCAGTTACGACCATCTTTCAGTTGTTTCTGACTTAGGAGCTCCTCAGTTAAGTTCCGAACGGTATTACATGTATAAAATAATTCAAGTAAGCCTTCCTCGTTTTCTTTTTTAACAAACTGGATTCGTACGTTACCTTCATACTTCAATTTGTTTGAAATTGAGAAAATATTCGGTATTCTTATCGGTTCTTCAACTCTGCTATTCAATCACCCTAAGCTTTAACCAATTTTACGTACTTCGGATTAAATAACGTGCGCAGAAATCACAGAGTCGCGAGTCTTCCTCGCGTTCCGACCTCACGGAAATGTGGCTCCACGTTTGGAAATCGAATCCTGGGACTTGAGCGCCACTCTAGTTCTGCAGCAGAACTCTGTCCGACCGGTGGAGGCGTTTTCATGCTTCAAGACACGTTGCAAACGTTTTTATTGCCACTGCGTGTACCTCGACCACTCGCACGTCCTCGTCTCACAGCATCAGTCACGCGCATATAGTAACACAGCCTGCTCAAGTCATCGAAGGTTGAATCGAACGCGTTTTAGCTTTGCCTGACTGTACACATACGTGCACATACGACCATGGCTAAACGCGGCTCGATGTCGCGGTCTAACCGTTGCACTGCAGAGCGATCGACCTCGCGCAAAATTACGAGGCGTGGCATTCTCGTATCAGGCGCCGTGTCAATGTTACGCGGTCGCGCGCGAGCGAGAACCTCGCCCACCCCAATTTTCCTACAAGTTCGTGCGTCAGTGTACAGTGGCTAAATCGTGATGCCGCACGATTATTAGAATTATTTCGGTCCGACACCTGTGTGCCTCAAAGGCTTAATCTACCGAGACCGTGAGACCCGGTCGTCACATTACTATTCACATTATAATATAACCACATGGGCGTGCCTGATCACGCTCTTTCCGAGCCAATGTCTTTCTATGTTGATCGTCACCTCGTCCCAATCTCAATCGCTTAACGCCGGCCTGTACGGTGGCTCTACATTTGGCGTGAGACTGCGAGGTTCACACACCTCGCAAGAGGCAATGCAGTCTATTCGAATTTAGTATATCGTAATAGCTCAATCTAATGGCTCTATATCTGTTATCAGATGTCGCATGCAAGCAGGTAGCTGCGTCGTTTAAACAAACCTGATTAAGTAACGAAAGAGATAAGAACCACTTTCCCCGCTTTCACCACGGCATAGCAGTCAGGCTAACGACCACAAACCGACAGGTCATTACAGAGGCGGTTGAAGGCTTCAGGTGCATGGCCAGGGTGTCCATCGCGCAGTGTACTTGTATAGCGCTGTCTGCTGGTGTGTTCCATACTCTTGTTCCTCACCCGCACTTGTTTTATTTGTTTCTTCACAGGAACACAGCAGCAGCAGCAGTGCGGTTTCCCGGGCAGGCCGGCGTACGGCCGCATCAGCCTGATCCGGGACTCGTATGAAAAGGGCCAGACCGTCTCCTACACGTGCGACTCCAGCTTCAACTTGCTCGGCCAGAGCACGCGCCAGTGCCTCGACAACGGAACCTGGTCCGGAGCGCTTCCCGTATGCGGTACGAATATGCTCATTACGTATACTCAAGACTGAAGCCGTATAGACTCGTGTAAGGGCCGCACCCCCAACTTGGCAGCTCAAAATTCGGAGAAAAAAACAAATTCTGCCGTGCGCACAACATCGACGAATTTTTGCTCACTGTGTATTTCCGCATGCCGCTACTAGATGGCGAGAACTGCGCGTTCACCTCTGATGCAATGGTAAATCCGGGGATCCGGGATGTGCACAGGTCAAGGTTGCGCCAGCACCATTTTGACGAAAAGGTTCGGTCCCGTGTAAGGGCCGCACCTCGCCAAAATTGTGGGGGAAACAAAGTGCGGCCCATAGACGAGTCTATACGGTATCCTTGATCAATCAATCACCTTCGGATACAATTTCGGTCCTCCGTGACGTAAAATCCCGCGCGGAGCCTCGTTGTAGTAGCGGTCATCTTATTATAGTGCGCCTGATAAGTATATGCAACATGAAAATAACGCCCATAGGACATCATTTCACTTCACGAACGCTTCCACTAGATTAGCCAATTTATTCGCGCTGGTACTCTGAAAGCCATCGATCAAGACTTCGACCTTGCAGGGAATTGAAAGACACGATGATCCCTGGTGGTTGATGATTGGTACGTCAGCACAAATATTTTAAGTACGAGTATGGAGTCTGTCAATGAATGTGTGACCAATGAAAGATTCATGAATTCTCTCTTCGCCTTTACATTCTTGCGCGGCGGTCGCCATAGTTCCTCCGTCGTACCTATAAACTGCTCGTGCTTCGCCGTGCAGACACAAGCCTGACGGTACAGCGCATCCCGGAGGCATCTGGCTACCTCTACGCCTATCCCCCGGGGAACGCACTGGACGGCTCCAAGAGCACCTGCTTCTACACCACCTACCAACCGCCCCGGTGGTGGCGCGTAGACCTGGGCGCCGCCTACCACGTGCTATCCGTGGCACTCACGGTGCCACACGTCAGTGAGTACATTGCGCGCACCAGCACGCTCAATTCTTGACTCTTCCTCTGCCTTTTCTTTTACCCTAGCTGACTGTGCCAACCAGTGTCCCATGCATACATATTCCATATACGGCAGGTAATCACGAAAGGCGTGACGTCACGAATATGCGGCGGCGCTACCGTCACCTTTCACTGTGCGCAAGAACGACGGGACTGACAATACCGGCCACACCATTTTTGGAATGACGAGCTTAATAAGTCGAAGAAAGTCTTCATTTGTCCCTTACCGCACATTACCGAACGGTAAAGCGCGTAAATTGAACAGAAGCTCTTCTGGCCCAACCTGGCCAGGTTTATCGTGACCGACCACGAACTGGTTGGGCCAGGGTTGCTATTTGGACGCTGTCAAGTTCAACTATATTATCGAACTCCGCCATGTTCGCGTTCTCTTCCAATCAGAAAGACTGTGGCCGCTTTGTGAGCCAATCAGAGTTGACAAGATGGCGAATTTGGCAGCATGGCAGAATTCGACATCTTCTAGAATGGCACCCCACGATTGGCAAAGTAGCTTGAGGACGGACGTCAGCCTTACGTCAGCAGCGAGCGAAGTTTCACGCGGTCCATGCGGAAACTGAACGGCGAAAGCACAGCGCATACAAAGGTCAGAGCCGTGCGGGGATAGCTTTCAAGATACGGTGCGCGCGACAGCCCGCAGCCGCGCAAAGTACAAGTACCACGACAACGCCGACGGCAGAAATCCGCTTGGAGTGTCCATATAATTGCTATCGCAATAAAATGCAACAGAGTAACGAATAAACGCAGGAATAAACCGCTCACTGAACAAAAACCTACCGTAACTTGGAACTGCAGTTCGAGCTTGCACATATATCTGTTACAGGCCAAGTTCAGCAACTACTACGCATTCCATATTTCTTCAACCGTGTGTCACGAGCCTGGTACACTCCAACACATGATAGCAGAATGCAAATTTAGCCAACAACACCCACCACTCCTCACCAATCCTAACCCCAACACGATCCGCCTATACCCATCCAACCCCTTAGAGAGCGATGGAAGATCTTGCTGTCCAGCCCCGCCCTGGAAGACCAGCTTTGGCTCGTAACCAGGGGCCAGGCGGCGAGAACAGCATATGAATTCCCGTGAAGTGGGAACCACTTCCATCCGGCGCATGCGCTGAAAAGCTCATGAAATAAAGTTTTATTGCGATAGCAATTATATGGACACTTCAACCGGATTTTTGCCGTCGCCGTCGCCGTGAGGTTCCGTATAGATAAAATCTTCGCCGCGCGCCGTATGCCCGAGCGGAAGCGTGCGGGGACGCGCGCTATCACGGAGAGCGAACGCACTCAATCACCCACGCGCAAGCAAGGAAGCGGAAAGCCAGCGCCGGAGGGAGCGGGGGGGCACTTCTCTGCCAACAACCGCGCTCGTCGCTCGCCCGCACAGTCTCTTATCTCTCCCACGCGCAAGCAAGGAAGCGGGAAGCCAGCGCCGGAGGGAGCGGGGGGGGGGGGGGGGCGCACTTAATTCTACTCTGCCAACAACCGCGCTCGTCGCTCGACCGCACCGTCTCTTATCTCCACACGGCTCTGACCTTTATGCACTGTGCATTCGCCGCTCAGTTTCTGTTGAAGCGATAGACCGCACGTACCTTCGCCCGCTGCAGCGTATGGGCTTGCTGCCAGCGTTTTGACAGTCGTTGACTGCAGTCATTCAGTGTGATCTATTCATGTTTGTTTGTGCGCGCTCACACCACGCTTGTTCATTCAGTTAGTAATAGTCGGGCCACATTTTCCAACGCACGCTACACATGCAATGCTGCCCGGATCGGCAGTGCAGCGCTACAGGTGTGTCCCTTCGCACGCGCTGCCCACGGGAAGCGCTTCGCATCAACACCACCGTTTCACACGCGCCTTCTCGTGGTCATCGAGTCTCTCTTCATGTCGGTCTACTTACGCCGCAGCACACCTGCTTACTTAATCAGCTCATGTTTACTACAATTCATATTGCTACCAAAGCCGCTCAGCTTACTTCGTATGACATTGCTGTGTTGCTATCGCATTCATTGCTTCGCCCTTAGGGCGAAACTGTGACATTTTTTCATTCATTCATTCAACTGTCGACGTTCCCAGCTGGTGCGGGGTGACGAATTAAAGTTTTTTTAAGGACGATTTAAAATAATTACGGGGGATGACGTGTACACTTGAGCTGCGGGGCCAGTAACGCAAGGTTTTTAAGTATTTCAGAAAGCATGTTTCTCTCGCGCGAGAAATCGTAATTTTTACGTAGTATGGCGTACCGTGGTGATCGATAACGATACGTCGGTCTTATACCGCAGCATGGCAAACACCGTATAACCAGCCGACGTGTCAGGGCAATGAAAAGCGGTCTTGACTGCGTTCTTGAGTTGTTCAAACTGGCTAACAGGGAAGAAGACTAGGATTGTCACTTCGTTCTCTGATGTTCTTGTGAAAAGGTATACGGTACACTTCTCTCTCATTTCGTTTTCCCGTGACATCTCGCCGCGACGCCGCGCAACACGTGATCGCCGAAGCAGTTGTTGCTTATATAAGTTGCTTATAGGTGTTCTTTGACGAGGCTATCTGCTACGAGCGTGCGTGCTCGCCATTATATAAAAAAAATCATTCTGGGGTTTTACACGCCAAAACCACGACATGATTATGAGGCACGCCGTAGTTAATTAACCCGGACTCCGGGTTAATTTTCACCTCCTGGGGTTCTTTAACTTGCACCCAAGGCACGGTACCCTGGTGTCTTTGCATTACGCCACCGTCGAAATGTGGCCGCCGCGGTCGGGATTCGATCCCGCAACCTCAGGCCTAGCAGCACAACACCAAAGCTACTATACGCCACCACGGCGGCTGCTGTTATATAAAGACAACTATAGTATATGCATACAACGAAGGCTAACGCTGCCGATTCACGTATACGTATACGTTTGCTGCGACAGCCAACTCTCGCAGATCATCCGATCGCACGCCGTCGTGTTTAGGGTTAGTAACTTATCGATACTCAAAAGGCGGGGGACGCTCGAGCGAGGAAATTTTTACGGACATTGGTGACAGCGCACGTGCGCGCTCGAGAGGTCAATATCGACGTCAAAGAACACGAAAGGCGAGATTTGCTCACCGTGAAAACGCTTCTTTTCTGTGCTCGCTTTTGCCGCTGGGATTGCCGCTGCCAGCAGAGCGTGTCGTGGACGAAACATGTTACCAACAGCGCGCAGAAATATTTGCTCAACTTTTAGGCACACACATTTCGCGTGACAGCGCACTCGGTGACGACAGCTTTGCGGGTTGTGCTATAGTTATCGCTACCCTGGCATGGAAACGCGTAAATCCTGAGCGGCTTATCTCCATAGCCCATCGCGACAAATTCGTGTCTATCGCGGGCTTCGGAGTATAAAGTGCAGCAAACCTGTCGATGTCAACGGCTGACAATGTGGGGGCCCCGTTTTCGTGAGGATTCTTTTTTTTTTTTTTTTTGGGGGGGGGGGGCGATTCTGTTCATTGATTATCATCCGCTCCGTTGTGTGGTGCTGATTCTGGCGATAGCGTGCAGTACGAATATTTGTACCTCGAAAGCTTGTATCCGGAACGGAGGAAGAAGGCCAAGGAAGTTGGCAACTAAGTACATTGTAATTGAAAGTGTAAATAAATAACCAGGAGTCATCAAAAAGAAAGTAAGAGAAAGAGTGACGGTAAATTGGATGTGAAGGGTGTAAATAAAAAAAAGACCATGGAGATTTACAAATGGGGCAAGAAAGAAATAAGAAGTAAAAATTGTACGATAACACAAAGGGCAGTGCGTTGCTATTTGGGCCTAAGCTAATAGTCTGAGGACAAAGACATACCGGAGCAAACTTTCGCAACAGGATGAGAAATGTGTCTGCTGCAGCAAAAGTCTGTAAGCGACTCAGCACATATGGAATGGAATGCCAAGGTCTTCTTTCAACATGACCCGTAGGCAACGTTTACCTTCCAAAACCGCTGGCTTTCAAAGCGGATGAAAGTATTAACTGGTCAGGCAGACCAGATAAGCAAAAGAAGTTTAGAGTATGGGTGGGGAAAAAATAGGTGAGAGATTGATAGCACCGGAGTCGTTACAGTTGTAAGTAGGTAAGAAAAAATAGATCAAGGAGAGAATGCTAGATAGGGAGATGCTAGAGAGGTGAATGCAGTCACCAGGCTAGGTGACTGCTATTCGCTGTCACCCCGTTTCAAAGGGAATGACAGTAAATATCATTATCATCATCAACAGTGGGGATGCGACATTGTGCGAGCCAATGATGAAGCACAAAAAAGAGTATAAAATCATATGCATGATTACACAATTCGGTCGCAGCAGAAGATCTAATCAGCCAGTGTTGGACACCATTTTCAATGCCAAACCGTGTCGGGTGTTTATGCCATACGCAACTTCCCCCTCGTCTTCCGATTGGCTTGCGGGGAAGCGAAGAATACAAAACCGTCGATCGCGCATGCCAACAGACTCATTCCCTCTTTTGCCGCCGCCAAGTGTCGGCAAGCACCTGCGACAAACTGGCTGAACTATACTACGAGTTCACTTTGTCATGGTGCAACAGACTATACATGGCTTGCACTGACGTCACTTCCGCCAATGCTGGGTTAGGTTTCCGCCATACCGGAGCACCCGGAGCACCACCATATGGCACCACGCTGTTAGTCGTATGCGAATGGCACTGTTTTGCAATGGCTATTTGCGCAGTTGTTGGGTGTTGCAACCGCAGTAAAAGCAGCTCGAGGAAGGAGTCGGCAAACATGAACCTTTGTCGGCTTCCGAAGGTTGTGGAATGGCAAGACGAACGAACGAAAGCACTTAGCTCGAAGCGGCGCAGCCTGTGGCTTGCGCGTATCAAGCGTGCTGATCTCAAGGGCGATCTCCCAAACATTCGAGTGTGCGGCGGCCACTTCGTAACACCTAAGCTTGCGCAATATTACATAATGCGCACTTAACGCTGCACTAGAATCACATTTGTTTGCATTTGTAGGAAGACCGTCCAAGCTCTGTGAAGAAACGAACCCGGACTGGGCGCCAACGCTTTTGCTAGGCTACAAAGCAAATAATGAAGGCACTGCGCACTACGAGCGTGCTGCAAGGCGATGGTTTAAACGAACGACTCCCGAGGTCGACGCGGTGACCGCTGCACCGGCAAGAGCTTTTGGAGTCGGCGCAACCCCACCCGAAAACCGCTACGATCGACGACGGTGACGACGACCGCACATACACAGACAGCCCGTTGAAAACTGTTGAAATCAAAACATACATGTAAACAATGCAGAAATATCGATCCAAATAAAGCATGGAAAGTACGCACATCATTCTCCCAGCCACAAAACACTCGCGCAAGCTGCATATCCTGTTTGCAAATTTTCAGACCCTAGCACATAAACTCCGCTTTTGCGTGATTGTTAAATGGACAGTATCAGTTCGTTTCTTCTCTGCACCAAGCTCCAATCTTGCGTGTCTCCTGCACGCACCACTGACTAACCAGGGAATGCCTCTGAATGTTATAAACAAAATGCGGCATGGAAAACGGGGGCTGCAGCCTACATCTCCTAGTAGGAGCACCTTTTCTCCTTGCAGCCGCTTCCAGCGTTTTCACCCAACCGCTTGTGAAGTAGTTGTGGGATTCAAGCGATTTATAAGCCTTCATTTCCTCCAGTGTCGCGAAGCTTGAAGAGAAAACTAGGCAGTTTACAATGCATCCGTGCGAGACCTCGGGGAAAGCGCTAACGTCCATCGTCGTATCCGCACTCAGTCGCAACGTGTACGGGTCCACATCGTCACACAGTTTCACTTTTTCTTGATATCGTGCACGCGCCGAACCGATCAGTCCTGCGTAAAATGCCTCGTTAAACGCAGGCCTACTGTAAACGGGTGACATTTCTCGCGAGGAGCGGTGAAATCCGCTTAGAAAACACAGTGAGACCGCATAAGCGCACGCGATCAGATGCGAAGGCGGCACGCGCGGTGCTCCGGCATGGCTAGGGTGCCTCGATGCCCAGCGCCGCCGTCCAGGGTGGAGACAACCCCGCTGGCGCCGCCATATTGTGTCACACGAGCTGAGACTCAGCTACGCTTGCGTTCATAAAGTGTTACTCGCGGCGCGCTTCCAAGTGCTTTGCCTTGATGAGGATTTTTTTTATCGGTGTCCCATCTGCATATCTTTATAACCAATAGCCGTTAACTCGTCGAAGGTCGAAGACGTAAATGTATGGCGCCGGGAACATGCCCCAAGTTGTCTAATTCAATCACATTTAATATGCCGTGTGTATGCTTAAAATACGCACTATTTTTTTTGCGCTTCGATGCTTGGTATATAAGGTTTGCGACCCCCTGTGTGTGGAAGGTTTTCTTTTTCGCTGTTGTATTTTGGTTTACACGTCACGCCTCCTTTACCGTAGCCAGCCACTCGCGCACGGCGGTTAGTTTCCCTTGCGTTGCGCGTGCTCTTCGCGTTCGTTGCAATTATTTGACGATATCTACGCGCAATTTTTGCTTTTTTTGCCCACAAAACTGTGTGCTGACAGGATTAAGCTGGTGTAAAAATAACTGCGATGTGAAAATAAGGTTTAGTTAGTGCTGTAGAGAAACATGTAACGTAACTTGTCTGTGTCAATCTTGCGTAGTACACACAAGAAACCAAACGATGCACAAAATACATTTACTTATAATGTCTAGTACAAGCAATCATGAAAGAGATATGTACATGAAAAATTATATGTACTGTGTGGCGCCTGAAGGTTATGTTGAAAGACGAGATAAAAAAATGAAGTCGCAAGGTAGGCTCGACACACAATTCGGGATAGAGAGAGTTTCTTTTTTTTTATTTATTCATTACATTGGCGGGGGGGGGGGGGGTCAAGTGAGTACATCAACCTTATTACACACAATATAAATCGAAAACAAGAATGCAAACAAGAAAACGCAACCGCGGGTAATATTAATCAAGATATCCAGCCAGAATACATACATCAGCTACCATCGAATACGTCGCATCAGCCAAACACATCGATGGCGAGTACAGAACATTTCATAAATAACCATTAGAACACTGATAACTACATTGAAAAAATAAACAACACTGCATACATATCACGTACAAAAACCGTAAATGAAACTAAGACAGTCAAATACAGATTAGCAATGTTTTTCACTTCGAAAATATAGTCCATGATGATGTAGGGCTGTTGACTTTAACAGACGGCGCCCATCCTGTCGATTTCCCTCGTACTGGTCCTCTTCAAAGTGTTTCTAAGTACAGGTAAAACAACAAAAGTCATTATTGATATGAAAAGTTGCCTTGTAAATACAGAGAAACCATTACAGTGCTTAAAAATAAATTTTAGCAGAAGCAATGCTGTATTACCTCGCTTCACACGTTTTGAAGAAATGCACAGGCTACAACAGACACCATGCCAGAAAGCGCCGAAACATTTTGGTCCCATGATGCCCCTTAACTCTACTGCACCTGGGCATACCGTGCACAGGCATTTAAAGACCGTCACAGTACCCACTACGATCGGGAATGAGCACGAATGACCATCGGCTTACGATCACCACGCTACAAATATGTACAAGTCTAAAAAATCAGCTATGTAACGTAACACCCTGAGGTCCGCAAGATATCTCCTCAGAAATCAGAGAAAATCACAATGTTTCGCTTACCACGTACAAAACAGTCGCTCTCCCCAGACGAAGCACTGCGTTCTTTAGTCCCAAATAACCAGTACCGAAAAAAAAAAGAAACAAGAGACACACACGATGTGTGCTTCCCGTGAAAAAGGAAAATAGGTGGATTAAGTGACGATTCGTAGCTAATGTAAGACTATTTCGCGGCTAAGCATCTTCATCAGTCCTTAAAATAAGGGTACAGACTGCGCCCATCAAAACGAAAAAAGCCTATGCGACGCGCGCTCGCAAACCATACGCTACTCAGACAGCATCGGTGCAGTGCTTACTTAGTTCGTGAGCGAACGTAGGTACGTGAGCGAGGATCAGAGAATACTTTCTTATTTAAATGAAAAACACGGTGCGGTAGTCTAAACATTCTTGACACTTACCTCGCAAATGCAGGAGTTATCCGTTGCCTTCCAGTGATCGCGCTATACTTGGGCTTCCCATCTCTTCCGTTGCTCTGGGTCCCAGGGGAAGCGAAAACAACGCAGTCCTTTACGCGTCGATCCGGCGCACTTGGGAACACAACAGCCCGTCATGTCGACACGATGCACTTGATAGCTTGTCAGTCATGCGGCTGAACACTGTCTAGCAAGTAGAAGCGTCCGCGAAGCATCCGCGCGCACTGTGCCTCGAACTCAGCACCGGCACCAAGCAATCGCAACGGCTCGCTGTGACACAATATGGCGTCGCAGCGAGAAAGCGGCGGCGCGGGGGCGGTCAAAGGTTGGCACCACCCTGAACGGCGGCGCTGGCATCGAGGCACCCTAGGCATGGCGCGGACGCAGCGGCGCGGGCGGACGTGACGTCACGTGCAAGCCATGTATTCATGCCTTGCACACCCTGACAAACCCCCGTATATCTTGAACAGTTCTCCACTTGACGCGCCACCTCGACTCAAGATCTTATTTGGTGAATGGCAGCGTCGTCCTTCGACTGAAATGTTCACACAGCTTTAGCCACCCTCCATGGCCATTCTTGAAAGAAAAAAAAAGAAAGAAGAAAAAAAATAGTGCTGTACCAGCCGCTTTCGGCGTCTGCTTGATTAGACTGGAGTAGAGTGTACTAGACAATGGTCGAGTGGGCCGAACGGCGCTCTGCCGCTGAGGCGCCGCGTGTGGAAAAATAGTGCGAGGGCGCTGCGAGCGAACTGGATTGGGGCGGAGACGCGCTCCGCGGCATATTCAACGTAATTTCGCTGCGGGCGCCGAGGCCGTTTGCGCATAGTACGCTCTTAAAATAGTGCTTTATTTCAACTGCAACTTTATGTTTACACCATTTTGTCAAACATATATATTTGAGGCAGGGATTATACAACGCGACGTCTTCAATTTTGCTGTCGTTGTCAAGCGCGTCGTCTGCTAGCGAGCGCGCGTTCGCTACGCGGACGCTGACGGACGCCCAGTTTTTCTCGCAGAACCTCTGTACAGTACATTTTTTTAATGTTTAGTTGCTTCGGTGCGCCCATGACTCTTGACGGCCGGTGCCAAATGTAGTTTTAGCCAGGTGAACTGCTGTTTTTACCACTGTCCTCTAAAAGTAACTGGTATCTCCGCACCATGAAGGCTACGTAAGAAACTTTTATTATGGATATCGTGTCATTTTACACGCGCTTCTTGTTGGTGGATATTTATCAGGGCAAGGATCGAAGAAAACAATATTACAGTGAAATAAACCAGGTTTATTACTGCGTGGCGCGAAGAATGACCAATGTATTTCTAGGTAATGAACTCAAAGGGTATATATATATATATATATATAAGGGGAAAATAACAAACATTCTAAATGCAGTAATTGAGAAAGTGAGAACTCCCGACCGGAATAAGCGCACGTGTTTGCAGAAACAAACACACTTATTAGTAAATACTGGAAATAAAACTCTCATTCGCAGAAATAATATTCATGGCAGGCAAAACCATATATATATATATATATATATATATATATATATATATATATATATATATATAGACCTTCGATCTGGTTATTGGCAGATTTCCGTCGATGAGCAAGATCAAGAAAAGACCACTTTCATCACTCCAGATGGCCTCTACCAATTTAAGGTTATGCCGTTCGGTTTATGCAATGCCCCCGTCACGTTCGAACGGATGATGGACTCTCTGCTTCAAGGTTTCAAATGGTCAACTTGCCTTTGTTACCTCGACGACGTCCTTGTGTTTTCTCCTACATTTGAGACGCACCTTGAGCGCGTTGCAGCCATCCTTGACGTCTTCCGCAAGGCTGGGCTCCAATTAAACTCATCGAAGTGCCACTTCGGGCGCCGACAGATTACAGTGCTCGGCCATCTCGTCGATGCTTCCGGAGTACAACCCGACCCGGAGAAGGTTCGAGCAGTAACGGCTTTCCCTGTACCTCAGTCTGTCAAAGACGTCCGGAGTTTTGTGGGGCTCTGCTCTTATTTCAGACGGTTTGTGAAAGATTTCGCAGCAATCGCTAGACCACTCACAGAACTTATGAAGAAAGACGTGCCTTTTACGTGGGGTTCCGCTCAGGCTGCCGCATTTTCACGCCTTATCACGATTCTGACTAATCCACCGATCTTGGCCCACTTTGACCCGTCCGCACCAACAGATGTCCGAACCGATGCCAGTGGTTATGGGATCGGCGCCGTCTTAGCGCAACGCCAACACGGACACGACCGCGTTATAGCCTACGCTAGCCGACTCCTGACAACTGCAGAGCGCAACTATTCGATTACCGAGCGCGAATGTCTTGCTCTCGTCTGGGCTGTTTCAAAGTTCCGCCCATATTTATATGGAAAGCCCTTCTCAGTAATCACAGACCATCATGCGCTGTGTTGGCTTTCGTCGCTCAAGGATCCTACTGGCCGGCTCGGTCGTTGGGCTCTCCGACTACAAGAATATCCCTACACAGTGACGTACAAGTCGGGACGCCAACACCAGGACGCAGATTGCCTCTCTCGCTACCCAGTCGAAGACCCGACCTCTACGTCTGAGCCTGACACCGACGCCTGCGTTCTCTCTGTTTTTCCTCTGGTCCATGTCGCCGACGAGCAGCGCCGTGACCCGTCCTTGCGTGTCATCATTGACCGCCTGGAATCTCCACTTGCCGACAGTTCCCTTCGCTTATTCACACTTCAAGATGGCGTACTCTACCGCCACAACGTTCACCCCGACGGCCCAGCACTACTCCTTGTGATCCCTAAACACCTTCGCTCGGCTGTTCTCCACGAACTTCACGACCTCCCCACTGCCGGTCACCTCGGTGTGTCACGTACCTACGACCGGATCCGCCGACGCTTCTTTTGGCCTGGGCTTGCTCGCTCCGTTCGAAGATACGTAGCTGCGTGTGATAAATGCCAGCGACGCAAGACACCATCGACGCTACCTGCTGGGTACCTACAACCAATCGACATTCCCGCGGAGCCATTCTTTCGGGTTGGTTTAGATTTACTTGGTCCCTTTCCTCTTTCTACCTCTGGGAATAGGTGGATCGCTGTGGCCACAGATTACGCCACGCGCTACGCCATCACCCGAGCGCTCCCTACAAGCTGCGCCACAGATGTTGCCGATTTTCTTTTACGCGACGTGATTTTATTACATGGAGCTCCGCGACAACTTCTCACAGACCGTGGCCGGACATTCCTGTCAAAAGTTATCGCGGACATCCTGCAGTCCTGTGCCACGAGGCACAAGCTATCCACGTCATACCATCCGCAAACTAATGGCCTCACGGAGCGTCTTAATCGCACTCTCACAGACATGCTCGCGAAGTATGTCTCTTCAGACCACACAGACTGGGACCTCACTCTGCCGTTTGTCACCTTTGCCTATAATTCCTCGCGCCACGACACAGCCGGCTATTCCCCATTTTTCCTCCTGTTCGGCCGAGAACCAGCCCTGCCCCTCGACACAACTCTCCCTGTTCACGCGGCACCCACCAGTGAATATGCACTTGATGCCGTCGCCCGCGCTGCTCACGCAAGGGAAATTGCCCGTGACCGCCTTTTGAACTCCCAAGAGAGTCAAAGGCGTTTGTACGACCAGCGAAACCGAGACGTGCACTTCCCGCCTGGTTCTTTGGTGCTTCTATGGTCTCCGTCGCGTCAGGTCGGCCTGTCAGAAAAACTGCTGTCGCGTTACACAGGCCCCTACCGAGTGCTTCGTGCCGTGACTCCCGTCACATACGAGATCGCCCCTGACGCCTAATCTGCTTCCCAGTTCAGCGATATCGTGCACGTTACACGACTGAAGCAGTATCACCCTCCCAGTGATGACATTTAGACGCTCCGGGACGTCGCTTCTGCCGCCGGGGGATTATGCTACACGCGTGTGGTATTTGATTGTTTGACCGAGGCGCGCGGGCGCCATCACTCGAGAAAAGAAGAGGAAGAACGAGCTGGGCTTGCGCTGTGAACCTAACCGGTCAGCGCTGCAACCGCTGTTGTAAATACATCCTGTAAATAGTTGTCCGTCTTACTGACTCGTTCTTCGCGTAACAATATATATATATATATATATATATATATATATATATATATATACAGGGTGTTTCAGCGAACACTTTCGAAAATTCTGAAAGGTTGCCTGTGGCAGAGAGCACAATTCTAGTTCATGAGCTGGTCTACTTGAAGAGGCGGACATTACTTGCACAAAAAATTGCAATGCATCATCGACTAATTACCTGATGGCCCACATTGCAATTTACAAATTGTAGCCGTGGAGTTCGCAAGGAGGATCCACTTAGAACGAATTCTCAGAATGACACCAGTTTCGAGATATTCATTCCTGAACTTTGCGGAGAAATGCATTGGTGTTCCAGTTAAGTTTTTAACAAAACGTCGATTTACGCATTGGTGCACAAAACTAGCTGGAACGCCAATGCATTTCTGCGCAAAGTTTGGGAATTAATATCTCGAAACTGGTGTTATCCTGATAATTAATTCCAAGTGGATCCGCTTTGCGAACTCCACGACTACAATTTGTAAATTGCAATATGGGCCATCAGGTAATTAGTTAAAAACTAGTCAATTTTTGGTAATTAGTCGATTATGCATTTCAATGTTTTTTGCAAGTAATGCCCGCCTCTTCCAGTAAACCAGCTCTTTAACTAGAATCGGGCTATCTGCCACAGGTAACCTTAAATAAATTTTGAAAGTGTTCGCTGAAACACCCTGTATATATATGCGTGCGTGCGTGCGTGCGTGCGTGCGTGCGTGCGTGCGTGTGTGTGTGTGTGTGTGTGTGTTTGTGTGCGTGCGTGCGTGCGTGCGTGCGTGCGTGCGTGCGTGCGTGCGTGCGTGCGTGCGTGCGCGTGTGTGTGTGTGTGTGTGTGTGTGTGTGTGTGTGTGTGTGTGTGTGTGTGTGTGTGTGTGTGTGTGTGTGTGTGTGTGTGTGTGTGTGTGTGTGTGTGTGTGTGTGTGTGTGTGTGTCTGTGTGTGTGTGTGTGTTTGTGTGTGTGCAAGTGTTATTATTATGATGTACGACGCGGAATAGTCATTTCCGTTCTAATGTAATGCATAACAGCACTATTGAAGTCTCAAAGGTGAGTGACTGCATGCAAGTGAGGACTGTTATTCCGAATAATTTTGCTGTCGGATAGTCGTGGCTGTTGCGCAGAGGCGCAGTTCCTGAGAGAATTAACGGACGGGTGTTAATAAGTCCTGCTTAACAAGTTCCTAGCTCTATATAAACGCCCCGTTTTGGGGCAGCCTGTAAATCTGCTAACTTGAGTCAGACAAGAATTGCTGACAGTCTCATCATGTTTGCAACCCATTAAAACTGAGTGCCCCATGTGGTACCACACTTATCTTCTTCAACGAACGCAACAGATCTGCACATATCTCTACCTCTGTGTGAGGTATGCCGTTCCTTTAATTGTTTATTATAGTCGTTATGATAGTGCATCGGATAACTGAACGCTACAGAGTTGAGCGGTCATACATTTGGGAACGGCATTACAATTACGCATGAAATATAGGATAAGCGTAACATGTTTTTCTCGGAAATCAGACTCTAGAATAATTTATGTTGTTTACACCCCCAGAAATAGGCCGAAGAACGCAGCCACCTGCTTTTTTCTTTTTTTTAATATAAGCAAATTCTTGGGTTTTACGTGGCAAAACCACGATATGATTATGAGGCAACCGCTATAGTTATTGCCACCTGGGGTTCTTTAACGCGCACCTAAATAGAAGTACCACGAGTCTATTCCAATTCGTTCCCATGGAATTCCGCGACCTGGATTGAACCCGCGAGCTCCAGAATTAGCAGCGCAACGCCGTATCCACGATATAGGCACTAATTAGGCTACCGCGCAGGCTTTATTTTATTTTTTGAAGAATCGACTGAAAAAAAAAATCCACGTACGGCTTACGGCCAAAGATTAGCATATAGAATGGCTAACTAAAACCGTTTTCGGCGCTCAAGGTCCGACTGCAGTAAATGACCCCGTACCAATTACTCCACATTCTGTTACGCGAGAAATGCGGACACTTGAATGGAATGTTGCACTGCAGTTTACTCCTATTTTTTTTATCTATACCAATGCTTCCAGTAAATCTGAGTACAAGGCGCCGGATGGGGCAGATATGCTTTACTTGTTTGAAGCGGCAAGCAGGAACGTTACATATGTTGCTTCGTGTGCGTTTCGCAAGACCTACTGATGGAAAACTATATGCGCAACAATACACACGAGACATACATGTTGCTTGAAGAACGACAAAAACATTTTTTCTCCAAAGGGAACCGTACAATAACATAGTAAAATGAAAGCCGACACTGCGGCCGCAATGCACGCGCAATCACCAAGCGGCATTAAAAAATAATAAAAAATAAATAAAGAAGAGAAAGGAAAGGAATTTATTCTTAAGGCATAAATACATGCCATATGCAATTATGAACCCCATTTTATCGGTCTGAACGCAAATACCAGCGCGCGAAGTACTACGAATGACCCTGCCGAGCTGTATCGCCAGCAGTTTCCAACGGCGCGACCTTGATGCAGCCCAATCCAGTTCGACCGCAGCGCCGCCCCAGTATTTTTCCACGTCGGGCGCCTCACTGCAAAGCATGCGCCGCCCCAGCCGCTCGTCCCACTCGACCATATTCTAGTACACTCTAGACTGGAGTAGAAATGTGTCTTCCCTCCTCCCCCACCAGCGACCTTCGGTCCTCCCTTTTCTTAATAAAGAATTCATTCACATTCACTTCGTACCAAAAACCACTTAGGACCGATATTGAAGCGCATTGTTTCTTTCCATGGAGGAGTGGCGCTGGTAGTCACTCGCAAAACTTGCTTTTCTAGCGACTCTAGGCTGTGCCAGAGCCACCTTTGATGGTATTTTGTTTTGAACCGATTTGCTGTATATTTCGTGCCGGTTTGGCATGAGTGTGTCAGTATGCTTTCTGTGTATACGATGGTTGTAGTTATAGTGCTCTAAGCACACGCTCTTCGCCGTTGCCTCATGCAGGTTCCCGGCAGGACCTCGAGGTGCGTGTCGTGAGCTACGAGGGCAACAAGGCTGTGTTCAACAGATGCGCCGCATTCAGTGGGAAGTTCTGTAAGTTTTCGGTGTCCGGGCCAGTTTCTGCATTAAAGGGACAATACAGATGACTAACAGTCAAACCCGGATATATCGAACCCACATATAACGAATTATTGTGTAAAACGAACAGCAGTAAAATCCCCTTGAAAATTTTTGTATAACATTTTTATTTGATATATCGAATTACGTACCTATATACAGTCGAACCCGGATATATCGAACCCACATATAGCGAATTATTGTGTATAACGAACAGGAGTAAAATCCCCTTGAAAATGGTTGTATACAATTTTTATTTTGTATATCGAATTACCTGCATATCGAACTTTCTTAACATACTTTGCAATCCATGGCGCCACATTGATTTGCCTGCGCTGAGGTTTTGCGTAAAATTCAAGGAAGAAAATTTCGGCTTTCATTTTTTTTTCAGTAATAATTACCCTTTCTCATCGAACTTTATGAAAATGACGTTCTGAAAGAATACCTAACCAACCAACCTTGTCTGTTAGTCTCGGTCTTTAGCGTCCCTTTAATATCGTCTAATGAGTGACGTGCGTAAAAAGCACTTGCGCCCATCTCGAAAGATCACAGGCAATATATACGTATATACTGCCTATGAGCTTGCAAGGCGTATACGTTTAGAATGAATTTCCAGAATGACACCAGTTTATAGCTATGCGCCATCAAACTCGCCGTAAAAATGCACTATGTTCCACTTACTTTGAGAAAACTCTCTTTCATGTATTGAGAGAGAGAGAGAGAGAGAGAAATAACTTTATTTTGGCCAAAATGTGGTTAGAGGAGGGGGTAATGACTAGAAGCCTCCCCCGTCCCCCCTTTAGACGGTGGCCGGCAGCCCCTGAGCCGCGGTGGCGTCTTCAGTTATTTGGACTACTCTTGCTTGAACATCCGGGTCCGAGCTGAGCAGCACGGTCTCCCATGCAGAACCAAAGTAATTGGAACGGCCGTGTATTTTGTCCCACACTTTGGGACATAACATCTCGAAACTGGTGTCATCCTTTAAATTCATTTCAAGTGGATACGCCTTGCAATTTCACCGGCTACAATTCGTAAATTGCAATATATTCCGCAAAGTAATTAAGAAGTTAATCAATATTTTTTTGTTAATTAGTTCAACATGTGTTTCAATTTCTGGTGCTTACTTAGTTGTCCGCCTCTTCGAATAATACAGCTAGCTCTCAAGGACAAGAACTATGCCATCTGCCAGGGGCGATTTTTAAAAATTTCGGAATACTTAAAAATGATCACCCCGTATGCATGCCATTTAAAAATGAAACTTTTCATACTACGTTCTCATTTTTTTATTTTTGTGTGCATCGCTTGTTTTCACTTCTTTCTGCACTTCTACTCATACGGTCCAGTTCACTAACAATTCCCGTTGAATGAGAATGGCGACGACTGGCTGAGCGCCTTAACGGAGTTGCGTGTTGTTCGCCACAGCGACCCAAACGGTGGTCCTGATGTGCGACGAAGGCAAGGGCATCATCGGCCAGTACGTCGACGTCGCCGACAAGCGCAAGGACCCCGACCACTTCAGCCTCTGCGAGGTCGAGATCTACGTGCTCAGAGGTGAGCGATCTTAAATTTGGAACCTCTCAATAATTCTTACCACGACAATTCTTAGGGTTGCGAGTAGAATGTGCGCGCACACCTTCGCAAAATAGGGATAGGCACAGACTAAGGATTTTAACTCAATTAATCGAAACCCCTTAATAGATCAATTAATCGATCAGTGGGATTTCTGCATTTACGTACGCGAGCTAAATATCAACCAGTCTGGGTATTTATGTGCATAAACTCCGCTGAAAAAAAAAAATACCGTGCTATTATAATTATGATGATGATGATGATGATTTATTGGCATCCCCTTTGAAACGGGGCGGCGACAGATAGTCACCTAGCGTGCTTGATTTATTCAGGTAAACTATACATGCTCTTTATCTAGCATTTTTGTATACCTCTCACTATTATTTTTTTCAAAAATTTACCTTGTACCGCTGCCTATGACTTTAAGAGATCAGGTCGTATTGATGATGATGATGATGATGATGATTTATTGGCATCCCCTTTGAAACGGGGTGGCGACGAATAGTCACCTAGCCTGCTTGATTTAATCAGGTATACTACACATGTTCTTTATCTCGCATTTTTGTATACCTTTTTCAAAAATTTAGCTTGTACCGCTGCCTATGATTTTAAGAGATCAGGTCGTATCCATCTTTTCCCTGCTTTTTTTCCACCAGTACTCTAATCGTCTCTTGCTGATCTCTACGGCTGATCTGTTTATGTTTCCTTCCACTTTAAACCCAAGCGCTTCTGGGAGTTGCACGTTACCTACGGTTCTCGCTGGGTGGATCCCGTCGCATTCCATTAGGATGTGCTGAGTGGTCTCTGGATCTTTACTGCAGCATACACATGTCTCATCTAGTTCCGAATATTTGTTCCGATATGTTTTCGTCCTTAGGCAACCGGCTCGAGCCTCAAATAGCAAGGCACTGCCCTTTGTGTTATCGTACAGATTTTCCCTTCTAATTTCTTTCTTCTCATTCTTGTAAATCTCCATTGTCCTTTTCGTTTCCATTCTTTGCATCCAATTCACGGTCTCTATTTCTCTCACTTTCTTTCTGATGACCCCTGGTTGTCTATTTACAGTTTCGATTATCCTGTACTTGGTTGCCAACTTCCTTGACCTCTTCCTCCATTCTGTGTCCACGCTTTTCATGTAGAGATACTTGTGCACTTTAGCCGCCCATTTATTTTCATCCATGTTCCTGAGCCTTTCTTCAAAACTAATTTTGCTTTGTGCTTCTCTGACTTCAAAAGAGGCCCAACCCATGTCTCCATGCACTGCCTCATTTGTCGTATTACCGTGTGCTCCCAAAGCCAACCGGCCTACTGACCTTTGGTTAACTTCTAAACCCGCCAATATATCCGATTTTAAGCATATAATGGCATTTGCGAATGTTAGCGCTGGCACCATTACTCCTTTCCTTTCGTAGTAGTTGCTTATCAGCGACACCATGCGTGGTTAAACGTGTTACAGTTTACTCATTGCCTCCGAGAGTCGATGGTCTCGGAGGCCGTGCCTGGACGCAGTCGAATGCCATACTGAGGAGGCAAAGAAGGTTGGAAACGTTCTCAATCTGTATTAAGTTCATTTGGTTATTAACAGTCATGCCAACTTCACTGAGGACGCGTTTGCATGAAGTTTGGTTTTCCCTCCACTGGCTCGATATGCAGCGCGCATGGCGAGTCGTAAACAGTAAACATTGCAACACTCTTAAGGGTACTCAGTGACCCCCCCCTCTTCTAATAAGGGTGTGAGTGGGAACATGGCAGTCCGTCGCTCATTCCGATTTTGCTCGTGAACTTACCCGATTAATCACAATCGAAAATAAATTATTCGCGAATGCAGCATTGATTGAGTAATGAAAAGGTTAAGCGACCAATCGCCCAGCCCTAGCCCAAAATCAAATAATTAAAGAGAGAGATATGGACAGAAGGGGAAAGGCAGGAGGTTAACCAGAAAGTAATATCCGGTTTGCTACCCTAATGGCATTGAAAGGCAGAGACTTAGGCATTTTGGTAGTTTATGTTCACTTTGGGAATCAATATCTCAAAAGTGGTGGAATCCTCGGAATTCATTCCAAGTCAATACGCATTCCCAAATTGCAATTTGTGCCGTAACACTACTAGTTAAAAACTTAATTAGTGAATCTTTGTTAATTAGGCGTCTATGCATTTCTGATTTTCTCGTGTAAGTAATATCTGTCTCTTCGAATAATACGCTCAAGGACTTGAATTTTGCTAACTGCCGCCGGCGGTTTCTAAAAATTATGTGCGGCCCAAAAAGAATAATAAGCTGTTATGAACTCATAGAGAGCTGAAAGCAAACGCCTTGCTCCTTGGCGGGGAAAAAAGATTATTGTCCTCACACCGCCTGTGAGGTTAGAATTTAGTAGTTATAATGATCGTGAAAATATATACATGGCTCGGTTGCGTAAAATGGAACCTGAAATGTGCGTAAACATATCCTAATTCTGTGCAGAGAAGTACCAGTGCGGGGACCCGGACAAGCCACCCAAGTCGTACACAGTACCGCTGTCACCGCAGCAGATGGAGTACCGCTGCGTGTCCGGATACAAACTGTCCGGCCCGAGCGTCCGTACCTGCCTCGAGTCTGGACAGTGGTCAGCGGCAGCCCCTAGGTGCCTGGGTAAGAACGAGCTAGTGCAATAAATTCTCTGTGCATGGAAATAGTCTTTACCACCACCACTGTTAAAGGATGCAACAGTAATTTTGAATTGCATCACACGTACGAGGTGTGTTCAAAAAGAAACCGAACTTTTGCTTACACCTTTACTGCTTACGGTACAACATTTTAAGTGCTGTCCCCTTTAAAGTTGTCCCCTCTACTGGCAATGCACTCTTCCCATCTTCTATTTTTGGAAAGCCTCCTGGAACATACTTTGCGGAATGGTGCGCAGGTCTCTTCTCGCATTGTCCTGGATCTCCTCTACGGTTTGGAAACGACGTCCTTTCAAAGTGGTTTTCAACTTGGGGAATAGAAAAAAGTCTGCTGGAGCTAGGTCCGGAGAATATGGTGGGTGGGGCACAACAGGAGTGTGGTGTTTCACTAAGTAGCTGCGGACAAGGAGTGACGCGTGAGCCGGGGCATTGTCATGATGCAACATCCAAGCCTGATTTTACCACAATTCAGGCCTCTTACTGCGCACAGAATCTCTCAAACGTGCTAGGATTCCCTGGTAAACTTCGTTTACCGTCTGACCATGTGGCACAAATCCCTATGGACAATGCCTTTGCAGTCAAAAAACACAACCAACATCACCTTCATTTTTGACCGACTCATGCATGCTTTTTTTGGATGAGGAGAACCTTTGGCCACCCACTGTGATGACTGCACTTTCGTTTCAACATCATAGCCATAAACCCACATCTCATCGCCTGTTATGATGTTCTTAAGAAAGTTTTCATCGTCATTGGCAGCGGCGAGCAGTTCCTGGCTGATTTCAACACAGGTCTGCTTCTGTCCGTCAGTCAACAAACGTGGCACGAATTTTGCACTGACACGACACATCCCAAGTTTGTCACTAAAAATTTTATGACATGATCCTACGCTGATACCCACTTCGTCAGCAACTTCTTGAACAGTCAAACGATGATTTCCACGAATCACAGTTCGAACTCTCTCGACATGGTCATCATCTGTGGATGTAGGAGGTCGTCCAGGCTTGGGATCATCACCGACCGACATTCTTCCATCTTCAAAATGCTTGAACCAATCATAGCACTGCGTGCGACTCGTACAGTCCTCCCCGTATGCTTGGCTAAGCAACTGAAATGTCTCTGTGAAAGTTTTCCCAAGTTCGTAGCAGAACTTCACACACACACGCTGTTCTTCCAATTCCTTCGTTGTCACTTTGGTACCAATCCGAAGAACAGCTTGTTCATGTGCTCACTTCAGTGGCTGTAGCTCGCCAACTAACGGTCAGAGCAAAACGCGGCAAATGGCAGTTTGTTGTTTAAATCTGCCGCTACATGCACTCAGTAGCCGCAGCGCGCTCCCTCTGCCGGTTGGCACGCTAATTCAAAAGTTCAGTTTCTTTTTGAACACACCTCTTAAATCGTTCGACAATAAGTTAATATTGATGTCGCCTGTAACAATAAATATGTGTCCCGTAGAAGTGAGATTACAAATTATTTACATGCACAGCGGTACAACCAAACCTGCCATGAGGCCTTAATAAACCATTATAAGTATAATTGTCGAAATGGGGATGATTCTTATGTGATATTGTAGTCACGTTTTTGTAAACACCAAAAGATTGGATAATATGCCTTTATGGAAGTAAAAAACAAGTTCAGTTGGTCACCTTTGTGCTTGATGCTACAAGCATTAAGATGAGATCATATACAATTTCCACATATAAACGTTATATTATAAATTATATATAGAACCACCATTTTTGGTGTGAGCAGCTTCCCTTTACTTAAACCTTGGGCATCGTTCACCATTAATAACACCAGAGTTACTAGAATATGCTCAACTCTTGTATGCTGCAAGTCTTTCCATCAATGCAAGAAGTGACTTATGATGCAATGCAGAATAATCGCTAAGCATTAATAAAAGCAGGACGCCAGCACACATGAATGTCTGCCTGTGTTGCTTGCACAACCTGCTTAATTATGAGCCCTAGAATCATTCAAGTGTTTAACGGCTTTGTGCTCCTGTTTTGGGTTGATTAAATTAGTAAGCTTAATATACGTTTTCTTGGCCTGGATTCCTGGCTAGCTATTCACTGTGTGCAACTGTGTAAACGCTTAAATGCAACGTGTACGGTATGAGGCATTTTATTTAGTTGTCTCAGAGGCCAGTCCTGCTGTCTTCTGACGCCCCGTGACATTTTCTCTGTGCCCTACACAGAGGCCGCATGCCCCTCCCTGGGTCCCCTAGACAACGGGAAAGTGGCAGTGCGAGGCACAAGCAATGGCCGCACCGTGCAAGGGAGCCAGCTCATCTACACCTGCGACCCTGGCTACATCCTGGAGGGCAACGACACCCGCACCTGCCTCGAGGACGCCCGATGGGGAGGACAGCAGCCACACTGCCAGCGTCAGTACACACCTCTCTATTTCAGTCGTAGTGATTTGAACTATCCCAGCAGATAGCAGAACCACATTAGATTGGCCAACATGTGACTCTTTTTTTTCTTCATTGTGTTATCATTCGTGCACCAATCTGCTAGTGGCCTCTACAAAGCCCTGTCACGATGTTTTCTCCAAAGCAACCAACAGTGCTTGGAGATACAGAGACGCACTGAGGTAGCCAGTGGCTATGGTGTTCTGCAGCTGCACTTCGATGGGGGCAGAATGCAAGAATGCTTGTGTGCTTACTTCATCATCAGCCTATATTTATGTCCAATGCAGGACGAAGGCCTCTCCCTGCGATCTCCAATTACCCCTGTCTTGCGCTATCTGATTCCAACTTGTGCCTGCAAATTTCCTAACTTCATCACCCCACCTAGTTTTCTGCCGTTCTCGACTGCGCTTCCCCTCTCTTAGTATCCACTCTGTAACTCTAATGATCCACCCATTATCCATCCTACGCATTACATGGCCTGCCCAGCTACATTTTTTCCTCTTAATGTCAACTAGAATATTGGCTATCCCCGTTTACTCTCTGATCCACACCGCTCTCTTCCCGTCTCTTAATGTTAGGCCTAACATTTTTCATTGTGCTTACTTAGCCTCCAACAAAGCATCTTTGTGCAGGTTGTTTTGAGATGTTAAACCTCACGTTTTAATTTTTTATATATAGAGAGAGGGCCAAAGCAGTTATGCTGCAGGCTATGCATGTGGAGAGGGCCCCAGATAAATTCTGGCCCCATGGGTTTCTTCAGTATGCTCACGATAGAATGATCTTTAGCATGCGCCTACAAGCTTTCTTGTTTTATACCTCATAATGCAGCGTTGCTTTGGTTACATGGTGTCATGTTGAGAAACAATACCTATGGAATGTTAGACTGCATAGAGTACAGGTAATGGATGTGGCCTATTTAAATATGCTACAAATGAAAAGCAAATAATATCTCGCTTGCATTTGTTCATGTGTCCATACTTCATTATTGCTCTTGTCTGACCTCTGAATGACCATTCAAGATAGCCTTCACACTGAGTCAGTTGTAGGCTAGCTCGCTGAAACTTCACACTCTCTCCATGCCAAAAGCAAGAGGAAGTGATGTCATATAGTATACTGAAGTTGTTGTTTATAATGCTGCATCAAAGACTTCTGTAGTGCATAGGCCCTGAAATGAGGTTCTCAACTCCTTGCGCCGCATCTGACATGAAAATAATTTTGCTATATTCAATATTAATTATAATCATATATTCTTTATATGCAGACATCGGCAAGGAACACTTTAATATAACTTTGATAAATCTGATAATTTGCTATATCCGTGTTTGTTATATTGAAGTTTGACTGCATTGCAAATGTAGTACGTAATTCGCAGAAAAGCAGATGCGATGTATCATTCAGCAATAATCAGTGGTGATGACTAATTAAGTGGCTCATCAGGGTACAACCACTTGCTGATCTTGTTCTGTTTCACCAATAATAAATTATTGATCATATCAGCTTCAGCTAAAGGGCACATTTCTGCAGTCATACACAGTGAATAAGTATGTTTCATATATATTATTCAACATCAAGTGATTCATGCTGCACTTGAGAGCAGCAGCATAGAAAAATATTTACATATTCACCCACTCCACAAGCTCACTTTTAAAAGCAGTGTTGTTATTTCACAATTTATAGACAAGGAGTTTACTGGTGCTACTATTAACAAAATACAGTGAAATCTCGTTATAACCAAGTCACATCTAGCACGAAAATATCTTTGTTATGTCTGATATATTCAAGCATATGCTCGTTCGACAATGACACTGGCGAACATCATTTTAGATTTACTTCATTATAAGTGTTCATCAAGGTTAGGCTGTACTTTGAAACATCATTTTTGCTTTATACAGTGTCAACACATATTGATTGCACACATGGCAAGTAATAAAGTAGATTTTGTGGGCTACTGTGGAAGTAGCAGTGCTATGTGGAATGGTGTCGCAGTAACCCCAACAAGTAACATCTACAGAGCACCCGGCTGGTGCAAGACATGTTTTAATAGTCTTGCCTCCCACCTTACTCTTTCATATGCTTTTGTGGCTTACGGCTGATAGAAGCAACATAACTACCATGTCAGAAGTGCACTGTACTAATCTCAGTAAACTTGTTACTCGCATTTATGGTACATTCGATCAACTGGTCGATTTCGAGTGCTCTAGAGCACTCTCACGGTGTGGCCTGCATTCAGCTGGTCGAAATTGAAGGCTTGGAGCGCATTCGCCTGTTTCATTCAAAGTGCCACGCTCCACCTCTGAGTGCTCGAAGGTGCTCCCACCTTCAACCTGAAAGCGCGACCGAGATCCAACAGAAACTCAATCACGTGGCTACTCCGATTGCTCTAGGAGCAGCAAGCACGTTCGACTGGGGCAGGCTTTCTGGCTCCAATCTTGAGAGGGCTCCGCATCACTGCGAACTGAATTGGAACGCGGTAGGAATCAGTCGAATGATACTATTAGTAGCACTTTCATAAGTGTTAGCTTGTAACGCATTCACAAAATTCATGCGTGAATGCCCGCTTGGCTCACTACTTTCACAACATTCCTCAAGTGCTGTCATCACAGACGCAGACAACTTCAAAACCACTGTACACCATGACGTTCATTAACGTCCCTACTGCACTAAGCTTTTTTGTGTTTTTCCCACACTCCATTCTGTAGTGACTTTGATTCTTGAAAGTATGTGAAATAAATAAATCAGCAGCAAGAGTTGGTGACGTCAAGGTCCAGTTTCTCAGTATTTGTTTTGATGATAATGATAATAAATGCAGTCTGCAATTTTCTCTCGCAGCCGTCACCTGTGATGTGCCAGCATTCGAAGTAGACGGTGGGACATACACGCTGCTCAATGTGTCTACAAATTACGGCGACTTGGCTGAGCTCAACTGCCACCTGGGATACGAAAGGCAGGGTGGCCCAACCACCATCATCTGCCAAGAGGATGGGATGTGGAGCACGCCTCAGGCCTCATGCATCCTCAGTGAGTGGCACAACGAGCTTTGTTTGCTACAGAGAATCATTTCACCTGTGAGCTTGCATACGTATATGATTTGAGCTCCAAAAACATACATTTTGTCTCTCATCTGTAGCAGTGTACTCTTATAAAACTCAACCAAGGACCCGCCTATGAAATTAATAAAGAGAACACAACAGAGTTTAACAAGGACTTGGACAAGGACTTTAACAAGAACTTGGATAAGTTGGTAATTCATATGAAACTTACAAAAGTGCGCTACGAACAGGACAGACATGTAAAAGAAACAATTAGGTACAGCAAACCTGGCACAATGTTTGTTGACTTGTTCCTTTGCTTTTCTGCCGTTTGTAGCGCACATTCTCAAGTTTAATAACAGAGTTTATGTAATTAGGATAAGGAAAAGCATATATGTATTTATTTATTATTTATTTGTTTGTTTATTGACCGAGTGATCAATCAATTGATCGATCAAATAAAATATGTTGTGATAGAGAGAGAAAAAAGAGACACTTGTACTTTTGGCTGTCAGCTGGTGTTATATTTGTGCTAAACGGAAAAGGTGACACATCTATGCAATAAATGAAAAAAAATATAAAGAGTTTAACTAAGATAAGCAAAAGCAAATGCAGTTGTATGTATCGAATGACTGTAATAAAACTGTTACGATAGAGGGAAAAGAAAGCTCAGGGTGGAAACATAATGCCTTGCAGCTCTGTGGCACTTTATATGTAAGGACCAGAAGCTGCATTTGTAAAAAAATATATATATAGTTTAAGGAACAGTGTATCATTAAATGTTTGCAGAGTGCATAACATACAGGCATGCTGTGCTCACTATATTAACTAGGCGCAGAACACGCACTGTACAGTCATGCACTTCTACGTGAGGCCTAAGAACTCGACTGAAGACCCTAAATGAACGCTAGAAACTAAACACTAAGACAAACACTGACATAGTTTCACAACATAAGGACAGCTGAAACAGACCACACGGAACAGACCTTAGCTTGAAGCATTAGAAGCTGTGTTTCAGAAAGCTCAGTGAATCTCGAACATTTGAGGTACATACCATTCAAATGAGCGGGGACAAAGAACCAGTAACTCAGCCTGTAGTGCTGTTACGGAAATTACCCTATTTCCCAGACTATAAGTCGCACCCTTGTATAAGTCACATCGTCCTATAAATAGTCCTTGTATGAAAAAGTCTGTGTATAAGCCGCACATTTGTATGAGTTGCACCCTTTTGCATGGTCGGCACTACTTATCATGAACCAGAAATAATGCATTTATACTGCAATGCAACCGCCTGTGTGCAATATAGCAGCAGAGGTTCCTAGCGTGTATCGGTTGCTATCAATATGCTGCACACGATGTAAGAAAAAGCGTGGATTGAACTATCTGAGAGCTTCTTGTGGTTCTAAAGAACACAGATGATAGACATTCCATTGCAACGAAATCACAATAACAGCTGACTTTATTATGACTCTTAATTGTTGCTGGTCAAGACCACCAAACCCATCCTAATCCTCATCTTCAGAATCGCTCATCGACAGTTGACTTACTTCGGGCAGCACTAGCATATATCCCTTGTTCTCTGGCTCATCATCACATAGTTTGCTTTCACAAGCATCAGTTTCAGGCACATTTATCCAGAGCTCAGCTTTCTTGATACCAGCGACAACCATTTGCACAGAAACAGAATACCTGACGTCGCTGACCTATTTTGCCGCCTTGTCAAATGACGCTTAAAATCCTGCATATAAGTCGCAGTTGTGTTAGACGTAGCAATGGAAATCACGAAAAAAGAAATGTGGCTTATAGTCAGAAAAATATGATACTATTGCAGAACACACAGTGAGCAGCTAGCTATGCACCTTCTACACAAGGTGCATCAACCACACATACAATGCACTGATCAAAAAGGGTGGGTAACAATTCAGAGAGGCAGAAGTATATGAATTATAATGAATAGCTCAGTTTAATATATCTTCTTTCTTTTCTTTTGATTCAGGACAAATGAGGCAAAAACTCAAGAAGGAGCTACCAGGAGCATCTAGCGACACAAGCTCAACACTCACCGGTGAGTATGGAGCCACATCACGCCTGGCATTGCTCAAAGGTGCATATGATTTCACATTCGGGTCATGAATGGCTCATCTAAAACACAGCTGAAATACAAAACAATTAACACTAATACTCTTACTATTGTGAATGAGTGGAGAGGGACCAACCTTACCTCGGGGCATTTCCCTAACAATTAAGACATTCTAAAATTATTTCAGAAAGCCTGTTTGCCGATAGCTGTGGACATGGATGGTTAACTTAGGCAACACAGCAGCTGTGCTGAACTGACAAAGTTTTACACTTCATCCAAGACCAAGCTGAACTCTCTGCAAATTATAATCTTAAGAAGCTGAATGCTTAGCTACACAGCTATTTGGCTATATTCAGATACGATTACCAAATAGGCCCTCATAAGTATAAATACACAGTTTTAGTGTGTTACAATAGTCACAAAAATGAACAGCTGCTGCTGCAGCTTGATCGGCAGAGCACCACACATCATATGTGGAGGCTGTGAGCTCAACTTCCACTGGTAGCAAACTGTCCCATTGGCTAACACTAATACAACCCTTCCATACTGTAATTTTAATGAAGCAAGATAAGTTCATTTCTCTTAAGCTCTTCTCGGAACAAAGTCGAGAGTATGACAGAAGCCTGTCTGGTCGGGATGATGCGTACTTAAAAAGAAGGGATCGAAACACCTACCAAAAAAAGTTTGAAATATTGTTACGGATGAGGCGTGTTTATTTACAGGTGATGGATGAGAGTCTAGGAAAGCAGTCCAGCCGCGGTTTCTTTCTGCGCTCCGCACACCAAAGGATTCGTCGTCCTCCTCTTCTTCCTTTCGCCTCAACCAAGGCGTTACATTCCCCGTTTCGCAGACGAAGCCCACCACGGGAGTTAGGGCTGAGTGCTGGCGTAATATCGCTTGAGGCACGTAACATGCGCAAGTTGAGTAGTGCTAGAGCGGCGTCCTGGTGACCTTACACGGGCGACCACATACGTTAAATCGCTAATGCGGTCGATGACTGTGAAGGGACCGGTATACTGAGCCAGGAACTTTTGGCATAACCCTCGTCTGCGCTGAGGGGTCCACAGCCACACCAAGTCACCTTTTTCGAATGAAACTGAGTCATGGCGGCGGTCATACCGCTCCTTGGAGCGATCTTGTGATGCCAGAGTACGCAGTCGAGCAATTTGTCGGACTTCTTCAGCACGGCACAAAGTTTCGGCAACTGAGTCCGCTGTATGGAGTGTAAAGGGGAAAATGGTATCCAGACAGCTGCGTGGTGTCCGAGCATAGAGCAGGTAGAAAGGTGTGAAGTCCGTAGTTTCGTGCTTCGCTGTATTGTAGGCGTAGGTAATAAACGGTAAGATGTCATCCCAGTTCCTGTGATTGGATGATACATACATAGCCAGCATGTTGGTCAGGGTACGGTTGGTACGTTCGACAAGGCCATTCGTCTGGGGATGATATGGTGTTGAGTGACGGAACTGCGAAGTGCAGAGTCTAAGCAATTCTTCCACGGCGTCAGCGACGAATTGGCGACCACGGTCGCTGATGATAACGCGAGGCAGACCGTGACGAAGGATTACGTAGCGTAATAAGAAGGCAGCGACGCAGGTAGCGGTGGAGGAAGATATCGCAGCTGTTTCCGCGTATCTAGATAGGTGATCGACACAGACGATGACCCAGCGGTTGTTGTTCGAAGATCGTGGAAACGGTCCTAACAGATCGATACCAACTTGCTCGAAAGGTGTAGTAGGTGGCGCTACAGGATGAAGAAGGCCTTGCGGAGCACTTGTCGGTCGCTTGTGACACTGGCACTTGTCACAGCTCGAGACGTATTGCTTAGTGGAATGTCGCATCTTAGGCCAGTAAAACCGCTCCTGTATTCGATGTAAGGTGCGAATGAATCCAAGGTGGCCTGACGTCGGATCATCATGCATGACACGGAGAATGTCACATTGCAGGCTTTGGGGAACAACCAGTAAATACCGCGCGCCACTTGCTGAATAATTTGTCTTGTATAACAGTCCATCGTGAAGGCAAAAGCGACCACTGGCCTTGGGACTGCAGGCATCGGCGAAAAGGGGGTCCAAACATAAGTCGTTGCGCTGTTCCCGCTGGAATACGGTGGCATCAGGAAACGCGTGAGAGACAGCAGCAAAGCAGGTGTCGAGGTTGTCCGCGTTATCCTCTGTTGTCGACAGTGGGAGGCGAGAAAGGCAGTCAGTGTCGGCATGACGTCTTCCACTTTTGTACGACACATTGAAATCAAATTCTTGGAGCCGCAAAGCCCAGCGTGCTAGACGACCGGAGGGGTCACGGAGGGTAACAAGCCAACACAAGGAATGGTGGTCGGTTACAATTTTGAATGGACGCCCATAGAGGTAGCAACGAAACTTTTGAACAGCAAAGACAGCCGCTAAGCATTCTTGCTCTGTCACAGTATAGTTTCGTTCAGCCTTGCTGAGAGAACGGCTCGTATAGGCAACCACATACTCTTCATTATTATGGCGCTGAACAAGCACTCCACCGATGCCAATTCCGCTGGCGTCACTGTGCACTTCAGTAGGAGCAGACGGATCGAAGTGACGAAGAATGGGTTCTGAAGTCAGCAAGAACTTGAGTTGAGAGAATGCCGCGTCGCATTCAGGTGTCCACTCGTATGGGCTGTCTTTTCGCAATAGGCTTGTCAAAGGATAGACAATATATTTAAAAATACATTTACGTTTCGGCTCCCCTACGGGAGCCTTGTTCACAATCTTCAGAACAAAGAGCCATTTGTAAATAAAATTGATCTATCTCTCTTTTTGGACCCAGTGTCTGTTGGCTATAGTATATGGTGCTCGATACACCAATGCGTTACCAAAGAGGACAGTTACAGAATACAAAAGCCCCTTGTGCAACCACATATGAAAACCTCATACAGCTAAGCCAATGGATTACGCAGATTATGTGCACAGATGAACTAACAGTACTGTTCACACTATTTTTCTTTTTCAGGCATGGTGGCAGCTATCATCGCCATTGTGTTCCTTTTCCTGCTTTCCATGTGCATCCTTCTCATACTCAAAAAGTAAGTGTAGTGAAAAGCTGAGTCATGCAGCAAACAATGCCATTGCAAATATGAAGAATGCCAAGTGCTAAAAGGCAATGCATGCGGTGTAAGTCTAGAAAGAGTCCAGCTAGTAGCTATTTAACGCTTTCTTCTGTACAGTTCTGTCATCTTTCAATGTTCTTATGAAGTCAACAGTGGTTGAACAACAATGTCTCTAGAAATTGTGTTTCAACACGGGCAGTTGTCTTTGTCTGAGTCCCCTGATGGAGACAAGGCCCCAGTCAAAACGTTGGGTGCAGCGACATTCCTTAGCCCTGTAAACCTGTGTGGCTGTCTCAGTAATTTTTGTAGTGCTTTCAAGTCAGCGCTTTTGCAAAATCGACATTCCTTGTTCTACCACTGTAAATTACTTCGAATCTCCATCTTCCTGTGAATCCCTGTCTTGTTTGAATGTCCTTGTGTGTGTTGCAACATGCACCAACTATAGTATGTCGTGTCGCTCACATACCCTGTACGTCTGGCAGTTTTGATGACAAAAATAGCCTAATGTATAAGTTTCTGGGCAAAAATACACCAGTTTTTTTTTTTTTTTTGGCACTCTCGAGACATGGAATGGTGATGCGATACAATTAAATGATTCATGCTGTTTTGTAGTACATAAATGAAACAAACTCAAATGGGAAAATTTAAACCAGAACAGCAAGGTTAGAATATTTCGGAGCCAGAGCAACATAGAAGTGTGCTTGATTAGAGCTTCAGTGTCCACTACAACGTCTAATGCCTTTACAGAAAACTAATTGCACCCATATACAAAATCCATTACGTGTTGATTGTTTTACTGTATGAATTGTCATGTTCATGTTTCATTTGCGCACATGCATTGCATCTTCGTTTCATTTACTGATTCTGTCAGCCCTATCAGGCTACTATACAAGTGATGACGAAATGTATAATACAGCCATAATCATTCGTACAGCACTAAAAGATACAAATGGCTCATACACAACTCGCATGATGCTTGATTAAAACAAAAAGACCAAGAAGAAAGCACCGTCAATCAAAGGCGAATAATAGCAATAAGGACAGATATGCAAGTTCAGCACTGTAGTGCACCAGCAGGAGGCCTTACATGAAGCACTGCACTGATCTGCCCATTTTAAACTCGCAGGAAGAAGTACTTTTCAAGGGCCAAGAGCCAACCAGCGAAAGTGCCCAGCACTGGCCTCACAGCCAACAACGGAAGTGCCAACATCTCATACACGGACAGCAGCGGAACTATCTACCAGAACGAGGACTTCTACATGGAGATACCGCTGAAGACTGCGCAGCAAAATGGCTCGACCGCAGCCGCACACAATAACAACCACCTCACCAACGGCAGCCATCGGGCAAGCCTCAAGGCCGAAGGAAGCGGAGACCGCCGCAAGAGCCTTACGCCGAGCCGCAAGAGTTCCCTCTCGTCGAAAGAGAACATCTACGAAGAGATTGCCTTAGCTTCCAAGCATCGCAGGCTCTCTTTTGGAGGTGTCACGTCCATCACGACGGGCCCGACGCCCAGTGCAGGAGTCACCGTCGTCCACACGGAGCTGCCGTCCACAGCAGATGAAAATCAGGACGATCGGGAGTCATCACCAGCACTGTATGCCAAAGTTGATTTTGATCAGAAGAGGAAATCGCGGCTTATCAAGGAGCAAAGGTGAGTCGGCCTTCTGTTCTTGGGAGTCTGCGAGAGAAAAGTCTTTGCATATACAGTACACTTTGATGTGCATTGGTAGCGTGTGACAAAGCCTTTCAGCTAGCTTGATATTCAGCTAGCTTGGTATTCGGCGGCCGTATGGTATTGTATGGTCTG
>NW_023606513.1:0-60001 GCF_013339745.2 Dermacentor silvarum
TACTTGCTTTTTAACGACCACCATCTAACGCAGGAAACGCGGAGACTGCCAAGCGGCCAACATGGAACAGTTGATTTTCGAAAGCGGCCCAGCATGGACTCGCGGCGTCGGTACATGTAATTTATTACTGGGGCGTACCACGAACAAACCGAGACGATCCTATTTCAACTTTGTTTTTATATCGTTCCGTGCCTGATAACTGGTTATCGAAAACGTGACAATTTTAAAGCTTCAACCATGTTCTGTAATTTTGTCGAAAGGTGTGGTCAGGACTTGTTAGAAACCACCGGAGAAGTATTAGGTTAAGCTACATCGTTATGTTCCTCTTTCTGAATAAACCATTTTTATCATTCCCTGTAACTAACGATTCTTCAAGGTTCGCAAAGGCCTGGCGATGCGACCTTGTAGTTGCCTCCTGGTTCTCGTGCCGTCATAGATTTATATTGAGCTCCCTTGATGCATTGAGCTGTTAACGCTTTAACAAATTTCTGTCCTCAGAAGAATCCAAAGCGCTGGCGTGGAAAAAAATGGGCGTCTGCATGCTTTCTAAACATGGATGAATGCAAAAAAAGAAAACTTTCGAGAACACAACAATTCTTTATTTGAAGCTATACAGGTGTTGCCAATTCTCAAATGTACATCATTCTATTCTGTTTGTACAGCATTTCCTGGTATTCATGCACTGAACATAGGCTAGAGAAACTATGAGCACTTACTCATCTTTGCATGAAAGTTCTTTTTCCTACGCGCTTCCCGTGACTCATTAAGTCCTTTGACATAGAAGTGAAGCCTTGTCAGGACATAAAATTTCACAATGCTGGTAGTAAGCACTTCCGAGTGCTCGCTGCAACCTACACCATATGAAATCTGAGAGTTGCCCAACAGCATGACATCTACTATGCTGTTGCTACACAGCTTTTCCTGGCTGAAGAAAGTAGTGAACATATTCTCCAACTTTCTTACTGTTAAGAAAAGCACACGTGACGGGTAAAGCAACCCTCCTTTGTCACAAATAACAGTGAACATATCGTCTTCGGCTATCTCATTGGGTCCTTGTAGAAGCAAGTTTTTGCATTCTACACAGTCATTGCGAGCAATAAATTTGCGTGCTACATAACCTGCCATGTAGTGGATGAGCCGGTCATCACTCTTTTGTATGATGTAGCCACTCTGTTCAAAAGAAATACGATGTAGCTTGCGTTCTGCCAATGACAGGTTACCTGACTCTATGAGTTTATCAATGTCAGTTTCTGCAGTGTGAGCATCACAAGCATTGAGCAAGGAACTGACTGCCTCTTTAGTGTCAGCATTGCCTGAGCTTATTGAGTTGGCCAAATTGTAAAATGAGAGGCAATTCACAACGATCAAAAACTGGGTGGGCGTCGGGTGGTTGTTTGATCCACAGGATTGTCTTACAATGCCGAAAAAGTTCTCTAAAGGATCCTGGCTTAAGCGAGACGTCATTAAATACTTGAAGCCTTGTGTGCCGAGGTAGTCCAATAGAGCAAGGGTGGCAGTAAGTGTGACCCTGAGACCGTCTGCCGTTGATACACTCAAGAATCCCCCTGCTCCATGTGCATGCTTCTCCCAGTGCGACAGATGCTGAAGGAAGTCCTTAATTCTCTGCACACTGCGGGAGCCTGGACGCAATGCTTGTGCTGTGAAGCGGGACGTCATTGTCCTAATGAGGCAGTTGACAGTTCTGAAACAGCAAAAACGAATGTTATTGCACACATAGGACCAGGTTATGTCGTTGTTGCAATTCGGCATCAAAGAAGTAAAAGGGCAGGAGTGGAAGTACTCGTATGCATTCATCATCATGAAAGACTATAGTTGGTGATTTTAATGTAGACATTACACAAAGAAACAAACAAAGACAAACATGCTGTAACGACCCACGGCAACCAACTACGCCGTACAGATTGTAATAAAAGTATTACACCAGCAGTTGCGGTGTTGGTTGTCTAACGTCAGTTGTGGTGGTGACGCTTGTTTAACAGCTTCGCTATAGTACATCCAGATTCACAGGGTGGAATGGAGGCGGATTATTTTTTAAACTTTTGCGTACCTGAAGAACGCAATTGTTGGATCAATGTCGCCCCATGACGATTCCAACTTCTCCTTGTAGAAGTGTAGGCCATTGATGACACGGTTCCCAAAGAGTTGGAATGCGAGTGTCACCCTCATTTTCTCAAACCCGTTTGGTTGCAAGTGCGCATATGTCAGGCCAGGCATTGCCTTCAGAGTAAGATGGCTTGAGTCGAGCTTGAAGGCCCGTCTTACAGGTTCGATAGAAACCTGAAATGTTACAATAGTGCAAAACATATTAATTAGTCCATTACAAGGAAAACTTGGGCTGCGAAAAATGTCAGAGTACACTATAGCCTTTTTAAGGTTTGTGCCACAAGTGCACTTCGTCACGGTTGGACACTTACCATGCCACCTGGAGTGTTCAGTGGACCTTTCAGAAGAGAATTTCTCAGACACTTCAATAAATGGGGGAAGTCTGATAAGAAATACAGCTGCCTAAACGGATCAACAGGGTGTTGTCGGCTGCACGTAATCTTCCCATTCTTGACACCGACTTCCAATATGTTCCACATGCGGCGATTCCATGATGCGCCGTCACACGTAATGAAATCAACCACAAGGCCACTGGTTTCGGCAAGTATTGTGGCTTCTATGAGTATTTTAGCAAGAACTTCAGCCTTGGCATTGCCACTAGTGGCAAAAGCACCAATAACCTGGGTCCATTTTCCAGCAAATGGCACAAACATTATGACCATCCCATGGTCACAAGGAACGTCCTGTCCGTCAGCTGTAAAAGGGCCCATGTCAACGAATCCCTCAATACGGCCAGAAGCTGTAACATGTAGGTGCTCCGACAATTTAATTTCATCAACCAAAAGGCCACCATGTAGCTCGAAGCTACTCATGTGTTGTGTTTTTTGCTTTAGTTGGTTGAGCACCTTGTGGCTGAACCCAAATGTGCCTTTGTACGTTCTCAAATAGCGCTTCAGGGTACTCTTGCTTGGCAGGGATATAATATTATGCTTTCGGAGGTGTTCATATAATTTCGCACTCTTCATTTTCATGAAGATACACTCTAGTATCCAAGCCTTGCTGTATACGTTTCCCTTGCTGCTCTTCTTTTTTGCTGCTGAGAAACATTGCCTTACACATTCTTGTTGTTTAGGGTCAAGGGCTGAAATCTCTGCCTCAAGTACTTCCTCTGGCTTAAGGGCATTTTCCTTTTGCATCTTCCTCAGCTGATCTTTCAGATCACTCACTCGTGATGACATCCTCCGGTTTCTTTGTCGCGCATAACGCAGCTTCTGTGCTGTATGCAGCGGTTTCTTGCCAGCTGATCGTCTCAGCCATGAGCAACGTGTCAGCAGGACCTTTCTGAGGTAACGGCAGCACACACATGCTTGTCCTGCAAAGTACAGTAAAATAGAGCAAGAATAATTGGCCACAGCATTGGCGTTCCTAAAGAATTATACATGCATAGCACTGTGCCTAATTTCGAAGCAACACTGCCATAATAATAATATAGTGTAGGAAAGATACATACCAACTGATGGCTCCTTTCCGGCACACCGTTTACTAAAGTATGTGCCCTCGTGGACTGTCACCTGAGCTTCGAGTCCTTTTGTCAGGCTGTTTTTCGGTATCACACTAGTTTGCAATGCACCTCTGCAGAGGCGATATGAGTCCAGCTTTTGAAGTAGTAGGTTTCCTTCTTCACAGCTGGCGATGCGTCCTGCTTCAACCAAGTGGCCGCATAGGTGCGCGCTATATGCGACACCAGGCCCGTCGTCCTGCGAAAGCACCACCACCCTCTCCGACTCTACATTTTGATTTTCTCCTATTTTTAACTTGCAATAAACGGTCCCATTGTGATCAGGCATGCGGTGGCAGCTCCAGTATACCGAAGGAACATCCAGCTTCGCAAAATCGTCCTGTACAGACGTTTCGCTGTCTGCTCGAGAGTCTGGCGTGGCCGTCGACACGCTCGCTTCCTGGTCACACGCAGAATCGCAACTTAAAGGTCGTTTCTCTTCAACGGGGCAAATACTTCCGCTTTTCCTTTTCCTCGGGGGCCTCTGAAGCGGCTTTTTCTTGGATAGATAGCTCGGCGTGTTCGGAAGCAAAGTTGGCACTGCGTTGGGCAGCAATTCCGGCTTACCTCGAGGGATGCGGACCTCTTCGCCATTTATGATGTGCACAAAGTCTCTTGTAATACATGACGGTTCGAAATGCAACTCACAGACTGAGCAGGTTTCGTCTAATACTTTGTCCTTTCGGTGTAGGTTCCGTTCCCATTGTTTTCGTAGATTTTCATCCTTCGGAACCGCGAACAGTGACGGCTGCTCGCCTTTCGTCCATTGGTATCCAGTCTTGCACCCGGGAGCGAAGCAATGACGTTGACGCCTGCGGCCAGGCATCGCATCTGTCGTACCCCTTTTACAGCGAAGAAAACGCGGGTTGCTTCTTTCGGCAAGCGAGGTCAGAGAGCACAGCAGCACAGCACAGCGACGCAAACAAAGCAAAAGCAACACACTGCCGCCGTGCTGGGAGTACCGAGCTTACAGCCCACGCTACCGCAGCGCCACCGCATACATCCGGGACCTGTCAACACTCGCCGCTTCACGCCATCGTATGGCGCGCGCCCTCTCCTGAACCCACTACCCAATACTTCGAGTACACTGTAGCCCAGCTGTGAGCCTCCGTTGCGCAGTAGCCAAGTCTGACGCTGCGCCGAACCCGCTTGATAGCGCCTCTGATTTTGTGCGCATGCGCAGAGGTATCAGTGGTGGTATTCATAAAGCGGGGCGTTTGCCGGTGTGGTATAACCGTCGAGAAGGAGAGCGAAATTGCTGCAGCGGCTCAGAAGAGCGGAGAAGCTTAACTCATCGGATCCCCAAGTAGTTGCCTGGCAATTAGCGGTTGATCGTAGGAAGAACGAACAGAAGAAGGCTAAACGTGCTGCGGAAACACGGGAGCAAAGGAAGGAATGTCTAGCAAAGTGGCGTCACCAGGAGGCTGAGCGACGTGCCCGACCATCTGAGCAGCACCAACAACAAGACGGCGTCAATGAAGTCAAAGCTCGCCGATTGACTGACTATACGGTGAAACTTAGCGAAAGCGCCAGTGCGACTCGGACCTTCGAGAGGGACTTCGTAAACAATCCGTTTGGATATGTCTGCGACGTGTGTGAAAGACTGTGGCACATGAAAGACTTGACGCCGGTAAATAGTGCCATGCGTGAAACGTTGAGTATAACGGTGCCGCCTGAGTGGGGTGAAACCGTGGCGCGGGTTTGTACAACGTACAAGAACTTTCTCGTTAAGCAGAAGATTCCGCTCTTTAGCGTTACCAGTGGGTATCGTTACCCGCCCATGCTACCAGGTCTACAGGTTCGGAACGATGTGGCCGAACGTTTACTTTCGCCACGGATTGCTTTCGTTCAGTTCCGTCGTCTAATCAACTGGGGAAATGGTCAGTTTGGCATTAAGGGGCCCGTGGCGAACATGCCGGTAGACACGGACGAGATGCCAAAGCAGTTGCCTCGCAGCTTGGAAGATTAGTGCATTGTGGTGAACATAAAGAGGAGAATGTTTGCCAAGACTACCTTTTAGCTCACGCTACGTATAACCTAGCATAGCCGAGCTAAGCCACTGCAATTTTTTTTTCGCCTGTAGGCGAGCCAGCGCACACGGCTTACGCACCTCGATCATGACATCATGCTACCTGGTCCGACTGCCATAGAATCTAATGGGGATGCTCCCGTGTAAGCAACAGTGATTTTGACATCACCTCTTTCATCACGCCAGCCTTGGCAATGGAAAGTTCAGGCCTGGTAGCATGACGTCATAAATCGGAGTGCGTAGGCCTGTGCTGTCCAGGTGCTGTTGGCGAGCGCCGCATTGAATACGACGCCGATGACATGGGGCTGTTCGAGCGGGTCGTCGCTATGTTTGTTTCGCAAAAACGCTGGTCTGCTGCGCGCGCTGCGCTGGGGAGAGGAAACCAGCGGAGCGAAGGGCTTGCTCCGTAAACACGCTGGCCGCCTCAGTGTACCGCACATGCGCAGTGGCGTCTCCGCGCGACCGCTGGGCCCGCTGGCCCGTAAAGCCGCTGAGCCATAACTCTCTAATGCTCCCTTTCGGTGGGGTGAAAATAAGCAAGTAGCATTTAACGAACTACGCCGACGCCTGCAAACGCCTCCAGTTCTTGCATACTTCGACAAGGAAACCGCTTCAGCGCTTCACACCGATACGAGCGATGTGGATCTGGGTGCCGTACTGGTGCAGTGGCAAGATGGCTCCGAAATAGTAATGGCCCACGCCAGCCGAACTCTCTCGCGTGGCGGAAGAAAACTGTTCGAAGACCGAGAAGGAATGCATCGCCGTGTTGTGGACGGATATCACATTTCGCCCATACTTGTACAGTCGTTCATTCAAGGTTGTCAGCGATGATCATTCTCTTTGTTGGCTGACTAACTTGAAAGACCCATCTGGTCGTCTGGCGCGCTGGTGTCTTAGGCTTCAGGAGTTCGACATCACCATAATATACAAATCAGGGGAGAGGCACACCGACGCCGACAGCCACGCGCGGTCACCCGTCGAGCCCGCAGGAACCGATCGGAAGGACGAGGATGCTGCATTTTCAGGAGTCGTTGACGCCGTCACCATTTCACAGAAGCAGCGCCACGACGCAGAGCTGCACCCCTTCACTAATTTCTGGGAAGGCCGAAGTAAAGACGTCCCGCGACTGCCAGGGGCCTGCCGTCATTTTGTCTGCGGAAAGATGTTCTCTATAAGAACAACTTTTCTGCCGGCGGCAGCACGAACCTGCTTGTCGTACCGGAATCATTTCAAAAAGAAATACTAAAAGCATGCCACGATGAAGCCCCCTCAGGTCATCTAGGCTACACGAGAACATTTTCCCGACTCCGACGCAAGTACTATTGGCCTAAGCAACCCGCTGCTGTAAAACATCACGCTGCTGTAAAACATCACGCTGCTGTAAAACATCATGTGCCGACTCCGAAAGACACAAAGCACCTCCCGGCAAGCCTGCAGGTCTCCTACATCCAGTGGAGGTACGAGGACAGCCATTTGCCCAAGTTCGAATGGATTTCCTGGGTCCATTTCCAACTTGTACAGCCGGCACTAGATGGATGATTGTCGCCGCCGAATTCATGACGCGCTGCGCGAGACTAAAGCTACACAGCGGGGCACAGCAGCCACAGCAGCTCATTTTTTCATCAAAAACATCGTCCTTAGGCACGGCACCACAAAAGCAGCCATCACAGACAGGGGAACTGCCTTCACTGCAGAACTCCTTGAATTGGTTTTCAGACTCAGTGGTAGAAAGAAGCCACCGGAAAACAACCGCATATCATCCCCAGACCAACGGGCTAACTGAGTGACTTAATAAGGCCCTCGCAGACATGCTCTGCATGTAGGTCGACGTGGAACATAAGGACTTGGATCAGATTTTGCCTTACGTAACCTTCGCATACAATACCGCTCGAAAACAAACTACTCGAATGACACCGTTCACCTTATAGTCCACGGTCGCGAAGCCACGACCACGTTGGATGCCATGCTGCCGCACGAGTGTGACGACATCCCTACCGACGATGAACAATTTACTGAGCGCGCCGAAGAAGCCAGACAGCTTGTCCGCGTACGAATCTGCCATCAGCAAGACCTAGATACGGGTCCGTTCACTACAGTCCCAGCGATGAAGTTTGGGTATGGATACCCATACGCCGTCGTACGGTACTTTATGCCGTACAGAGTAATACGACGCCAGAACGACGTGAACTGCGTTCCTGAGAGTGAAAAAAGCTTCAGTCGTCGCAAGAACTTACCCAAAGCGGATGAAGCCTTACCTGTCGAACTAAGTTCCGTTTTTTTTCGTGTGTTATTCTGTGACTTCGTGCACCGCCCTCATACGCTTAAATTGCGCCTAGGGGTGACGCTTCCTTCGGAGGAACGCTAATGCCACTCATGGACTCCGATAAAGAAGAGGACAATGCGAGTTAGCATGAACGTTTTAATCAAGGCGCAGTGAAGGAGTCACGGTAGCGCGCAGTATTAAAAAGGCGACATGCTGCTGTTCCTCTTGATCTGTGCTCTGCGACCTCTGTTTTTCACGTTGCGAAAATATCTTGGCTAACGTTCGCAACCTTTATGCTGTACCTAACGAGCGCGTATAGCATAAATTTACAAAGTGCTAGCGATAGTATTTATGCGGTGTTTGTGATTTTGACGTGAGTACAATACATATGGTACAATCCGGTGACCGATGAAGCGTTTGACTTTTATCAATAACCGCACACAAGCAGTTTCCAACAAGTTCGGACAGGATGCGGCATCAGATCAAATGCCGGACAAACTGCCTGAATATCACCGCGGAAATAGTGGGTAACAATGCCAGTCATATAGCCGGCGTAGGATTCCTCACCAGCCGAGGCGTTCGGCTCTACCTGTGACAGCGATAAAAAAATCGGCTACAAATTGCTTCTGACACAATATAATACAAGTAGAATAAACTAATGTCGAATGTACGACGGTTCTACAAAGTGGCACCACGGCTATGTCAGCTGGTATACCCCCCATGTAAACGGGAATTGCGTCACGAGTGCCAGTTTCTCTCCTGGTGCTTGGTAGGCCACGCTTCCCAGAAAAAAAGAAGAAAAATGAAGCCTGCTGTTATGGCAACGGTTTTGATGATGCACGCGGGTCAGACGGCCATCCCTCCTATCAGCAATGCACTGAACGAGTGTGCGATATTGTAGGCAGACGCAAGAGGAGACCAGCACGAGTTCCGTTTGCTGCTACAGTCTGCATTATTCTAACAGCTGCTATTTTCAGCCTCTTTTGTTTTGTAATGACATTTCCTTTTCCATGTGTGGTTCGTGTATTGAATAAACGCCAGCAGCGCATCTGTGTTTGCTCAAATTTTACCCTATTCCGTTATGATACGCGAGCTAGCATGCCATAGTGCGTGCCTACTGCGTTTCGGCAGGATATAAAGGCAGTGAAATGTGCTTTATTTTGCAATTTTATCAGTAAAACTTGTACAGAAAGAGATACAATTCAAAAAAGTATTTTGCAGGACTGTGTATCTCGGATCTACAGTACAAACTGAACGTTGTACAGGCACATATACATAAAGCTTCTTGCAATTTGTGGATAGCAAAAGTCACGAGTTTTTTTTTTTTTTTTACATTGCATGATACAATCCTACCAACGCAAATCGTTTGTCGCAACAGTTATCTGTGATTACTCATGCAAAACAAAATATCATTAAGCGAGGCCGGTTGGAAGATTGAAGACAGCACATTTCACATACGCAAACAAAGACGAGGTGGAGTTGTCCCTGCTGGACCTGTGGTCTGGAAAAGAATGGAAGTAATTCATTTCAGGCTTACACACAACGCAATGGCAGGAACAAATTTCACCACTCTTTCCACAAAACAGTGCTTTCAACTCATGTGCGTCAACTCTTATTATAAGTTGTCGGATTTATGCTAAAAATATGGCACAAAACTTTAACAATCTAAATTCTTATTTTAACTTCTAATATATTGAAGTAACATGGTTGGTAATATACTGCTTTCTCAGCAGCTGTCCGAAAACACTGATCGGTTTCTTACAGATAAATTATCTTGATCCCTGAATTTCTTATTCACTTGTCAATAAGGCACTGACGGATTAGTTTGTTCAGCCTTTTTGTATACTGCTTGTCCTTCTAGTTCTGAAGAATGGCTGTTACTGGAAAATAACCTTCAAAAAATTGTAAACCCCTGATGAACGGTCTATGAGCATTTCCTACTCTAGAAGTATTTATTTTGCACAGGCGGAGCAACACTTTGAGGAAACACCGGAGCGCGCGGCTCGTTAAGCGACGACGTGAGCACCTTCGTACGCATTGCGCTCCAGCTTGACTTTACCCGAAGGTAAATTCGTTCGTTCTGGCCACAATTTGCTCATCTGCTTAGTTTTCAGTTAACAACCGCGAACATCGCACATCGCAGATGAATATTCCACAAAGAAGAACAAGCAAGCAGGCGTTTTGTTCATATTTTTTTTGCGAGACAGCATTTCGCTGCGTGACGTAAAATGCACCCGGCGCTGTAACAGACAACGGGAAGAAAACAGCACTTGTAGTGCTTTCTACAGTTGCGCAGCGCTGCTTTAATTGGTTTCCGCACCTTCTGGGGCTCTACGCGACTTGCAATTTCTAATTAAGTACAGAGCAGGCAAGCACCATGTTCTCTAACTCATCCCTTCATCCGTGCAGCAAGCATTCAACCATCTTCAGCAGATGTAAATTATAGGTTCTTTATTCCATAAAACGAACAGCAGTCACCGAGATATAACGAAACACCGTAACCGTCAGCGGGTCAGACAGCACCCACACGTTCCAGGAGCGGCTGTCGATCGGTAGCTTCAATGTATTTATAAACCACAGAGAAATGTACCGCGTACAGAATACCCTTCCTGTCGTCTTATAGCCGTTTCGATAAGGTTAGCGGTTATTCGCGACATAAAAACTGCATAAAAAGCGTGCTTAGCTTTTATTCTCATGGAAGCGGAAAAAAGGGGCCCTGATGTCCCTTCCCGGGTTGGCCCACCCCAGAGCCGCGCCGAACGTCTTGTGGCCTTGAATATGTTTTTCATACATCGCTGGAGCACTGCCCTATAAGAGAAACAAAATATTAAAGCGCGCAGTAGAACGCAAACGCGTTCCCGTGTGCAGAAGTGCAGAATGCGGCAGGAGCAGACGAACGGAAAGAGCGATAAGAGCGAAAGCAGGTGGTGGACAAGTGGGGCTAGTTTTGGTATTAGCAATAAAGCGTCGCCATGACACCGGTAGCCAAAGAAAGATTCAGTAACTTTTGCATATGTGGCTTTATCTTTTGAACTTATATAAACGCAATAAATTAAAGTGCTGCAATTAGGTGTAGAAATAAAATGTATTTTGCCTGTGTTCTTTTTGACATGCTATGTCTTTATTTAGTAGCTACACTTGTTGCGCCAGCGGACGGCGCTTTCGCTCTTATCGCTTAGGCTGCCATTCCATTCATCTGCCCTGGCCGCTCTGTGCACCTCTCCACGCGTGCGCGCCTTTGCCTTCTACTGTGCGCTGTAACATTTCGCTTCTGTAACGGCCACTGGTCCAGCGATGTATGAAGAACAGAAGAAAGGCCACATGATGTTCTGCACGGCTCTACGGTGGGTGAAAACGGGAATGGAGAGCAGGGCCCCTTCTTTCTGCTTCCAAGAGAATGAAAGGTAATGGACGCTGCTGTTGTTATGCAGGCAATAGCCGCTAACCTTATTGAAACGACTATAAGATGAAAGGAAGGGAATTCCGTACGCGATATGTTTCTCTGTGGTGTGTAAATTCATTGAAGCTACCAATCGACAACAGCTACGCAGACGAGTGAGTGCTAGCTGAAAGAAATTGTGTTTCGTTATATCTCGGCGACCGCTGTTCGCTTTATAGAATTAAAAAAAAAACTTATAACTTTGCTGACGATGCTTTAATCCTGCACACACGAGAGGGTTAAGTTAGAGAACATTGCGCTTGCCTGTTCCGGGTTAGACATTGCAATCGAAGGTGGTCAGGTGGCATTGTTGCCTCCTTTTGCCACGCCTCGTGGACATCCTGTACCATCTATGCATGTCCAAAGAAACTTAATTGAATTTAATTGATTTGAAAGTCACCTAAAGCTTCACAAGGTGCTTAAACTAATTGAAGGAGCTTTGCGCTACTACAAAAGCACTGCAAGCGATGTTTTCTTCGTGTTAGTGCTACGGCACCGGGAGCATTTTATGTTGCGCTGCGAAATGTGTCGCAAAAAAAAAAAAAACGCCTGCTTGTCTGTTCTTCTTTATAGAATATTCATCTGCGATGTGCGATGTTCGCGGTTGTTGACTGAGAACTAAGCAGAGAAGCAAATTTTCTTTAGAACCAACGAATTTAGCTTCGGGTCAAGTCGCGCTGGCGCGCGATGCGTACGTGGGTGCTTACGTCGGCGCTTAGCGAGCAACGCGGTCCGGTGTTCCCGCAAATTATTGCTCTCCCTGTGCAAAACAAATTATTCTTGAGTAGGAAATGCTCATAGACTGTTGACCAGTGGCTTACAACTTTTGGAAGATCGTCTTCCAGTAATAGGCATTCTGCAGAACTAGGAAGACAAGGAGTATATAAAAAAGGCCGAACAAACTAATCGATTAGTGTCTTATTGACAAGTGAATAAAAAATTCAGGGATCACGATAATTTAGCTGTGAAAACTGATCAGTGTTTTCAGACAGCTGTTCAGAAAGCAGCAATACCAAACCTTTTACTTTATTATAGTAGCAGTTAAAATGAGAATTAGTATTGTTAAATTTTTGTGCCATATTTTTAGCATAATCCCGCAACAAAATATAATAGAGTTGACGTGCATCTAATGAAAGCACTGTTTTGCGGAAAGAGTGCTGAAAATTGTTTCGGCCATTGCGGTGTCTGTAAGCATGCAACGGATTACTTCCATTTTTTTCCAGGCCACAGGCCCAGCTCGGACAACTCCACCTCGTCCGTGTTTGGGTATCTGAAATGTGCTGTCCTCATTCTTTCAGCCGGTCTCGCTTAATGATATTTTTTGCATGAATATTCAAAGATAACTGCTTCGACAAACGATTTGCGTTGGTAGGATTGTCTCAGGCGAAGAAAGACAACATGACTTTTGCTGTACAGAAATTGGAAGAAGTTTTATGTGGTGTGTGCCAATAGAATGTGCAGTTTCTACTCTAGATGCAAGATGCTGAGGTCTGCAATATTCTTTTCTGTATTGTATCTCTTGCTGCACAAAAGTTGCTGATAAAATTGCAAAATACAGCACATTTCACTGCCAGTTATTGTACTGCCAAAAAGCAGTAGCCACGCGCTATTATAACGGAATAGGGTAAACTTTTAGCACGCAGATGCGCTGCTAGCGTTTATTCAATACACGAACCACACACGCAAAAGGAAATTGTCATTACAAAAAAAAAAGGCTCGATATGACAGCTGTTATAAATATAAGAGGACGCTTAAGCTTCGCCTTTAATGGTGGAGCGCGATAGCGTTATCGGGACCTGTTCGCATCGCATTTATATTTAAGTCGGTTTCACTGCAACCCAGAATGTGGGAAAGCCAGCTTACAAAGACCAAGCTTACACCGATCCCCTTAAAGTCGCGTCACATTTAAACAGAAATGCATTGTTGGGAAGCCATTTTTCCAGGGGCAATATATGTCGTCTTATAATAAAATGTGAAGGCCCTAGACCTTTTTTTATGATTTTAATGATTGCTTGATATTGCCCCGACGTGCGCGCGTGTCCACGACGCATTAGGCAGGCCAAGTCCCAATTTGACCTGCAGAGGATGCTAGCGCCATCTGGATAAGATTCTCGCAAGTACCATACCCGAGCGCGCCACTGTTGGTATGGTGGAAACACGGAGGTTGTTTTTTTTTTTTCAACCTCTTTGGGTAGAAAAGCTGGCAAATGGGTTTGTGTTTGAGTTTCCTCGTAACAGAATTATGTTTTCTCGTACATCCAAATAACAGGCCGACGCCACCATGTCTGTAGGTTGTGGTTAAGTCGTATTTTGCCATTTTTTGACGGATTTCACTGAGAAATTCAATTTGTGTTAACTAACATCTTGCAACACGGGGAGGGCCTGCGCGGTCGGGGTAGTTCGGGATCATTTTCTCCGCTACGGACGCCGACATCCACGCCAACGCCGACGCCTGATTTTTTGCGACACAGGGTCCTTGCCGCTGTCGCGTTAATAATACCAGTCAGTAGCAGCAAACAACTCTTGCTAGTTTCCTCTTGCGTCTGCCGAGAGAATCGTACACTCGTCGAGCGCATTGCAGATAAGAGAGATGGCCGTCTCCCCCTCGCGAATCATCAAAACCATTGCCATAACAGCAGGTTTCATTTTTATTTTCTTCTCGGAAGCAAGCACCAGGGGAGAAACTCGCGCACTTGATGCACTTTCCGTTTACCTGGGCGGTATACCAGCTGACATAGCCGTGCATATAGCACCGCGCAGATAGTACCTCTTAAAATATTTTTTCTTTTTTTTTTGGGGGGGGGGGGTTACAAGTGACTGTTGTGCTGTCTCCTCTGATGTTCAAATAAACTGAATGAAATTTAATTAAAAGACGATGTGATTACGAGGCATACCGTGGTGCGGGATTCCAGCCTTTTCGGCTCCACGGTAACCGCACGGAGACCTAATGCAGGCGACACGGGCGTTTTTGCATGTTCGCCCCCATCGAAATGGGGCCGCCGCGGCCGGGATTTTATCCCGCAACCTCGTTCTTAGCAGCCCAACACTAGAGTCGCTAAGCCACCGCGGTGTGTTAGATACTGCGTCTACCATGAAAAAATGCTTCAGAATAATTTTGTCGTTACACTCAATCGCATAATCTGAAATAGAGTGGTGTTATGAATTATAGTTGCTGTGTAAAAAAATTGTCTTACGTTTTTAATAACTTTCATTTATTTATTGATAAGAAGGCACCGTTCTGTGGTGCTCAAACGCACAACACGCAAGTTTCCTTCTTTTTTATGTAGACGCTTTGGTTTTGCGTGCAGTCTGAGACTTATCATGAACTAGAGTATTTGCAGCACGTTTACAGAAAAATGAAAAAAAAAAACAAGAAAAATAAATTACTGGGTATATAAAACTGTTAATTTGTTAAGGTGGCACTAATCTTTCTAAAAAAGTGCAATAGCCACGTACCATTCCTTCTTCCGTCTGCAGATAACGTGTTTTGCACATATTTACAGGTCTTGCTGGAAATAAACGAAACGACAATGTGGCATGCACTATACAAGCATGTACATGCTGTGTGTGGCACAATGAACTTTGTACATGCTATATTGAGGGGCTGTAGATTTTAAAATCTGCACAAAGTATTTGAAACACAAAAGCGTCCACTATGAGTTTTTATCGCGGTCATTATTTCGCAGCAGAACAAAACATTTTAAATCACCTTTTGGTTACTAACTCTCCATAATATCAATACAACTTTAATAAAACACAATTAAAGGCACACGCTGCTCGGCGCATAATGCGCCCGAGAAGTTCAATTCCCCATTATTTATTCGGGCTTCACAGGTCCTTATGATTCATAAACATTTATTGCATACTGTAGTAATGGATGCTGCATCGTCAGGCTCCATAATTTAAAATAAGCACTGTTCTTAACGAAAACATCTCAAACTGACTTCAGGCATTAAAAAAATATGTTGTTCTTCACATACCCTCGTTTATTTAAAGAATATAACAAATGTCTGCTTAATACAGCTCGAAAAATGAATTGATGCTAAAAGTTAGCACTGAAAAGAACATATCAAATTATCAAATCGCGCGACATTCTTCTTCTTCTTTCTGGGGTTTACGTGCTAAAACCATTTTTATGAGGCACGCCGTAGTGGAGGGCTCCGGAGTAATTTTGACCACCTGGGGTTCTTTAACGTGCACTACATCGCAAGCACACGGGCGTTTTTGCATTTCGCCTCCATTGAAGTGCGGCCGCCGCGGCCGGGATATCGCGTGACATTGACCTCACCCTAGTGTCTGAAGAGGTCGCTTGAGACTGCATGATATTTTTTTAGACAAGGTCTTTTTTGTGACGGCACAGCGATTTGGCGGACGTGACATCTGGATAACTATCTGATAACTTCGTCAAAAGCCGTCCTTCGCACCTTGAGAGAGTCGTGCCGAGTCCCAAAATGTGAAACATGTAGGTCTCAACGAGAACGGAAGCAATAATTAGTCGCAGAGTAGGGTAAGTTAACGGTATGTACAAAATTAACAACGAATATACTCAACAATTACCCAACTGCACCACAGACAACACCACCTCCGTGAGGGGCCCACTTGGCTTCTTGGTAAAAAAAGAAGTGGCGCATCAGTCAAAGGCGATGCGAATGAACACAAGGTCGACACATATACGCACAAAAAAGCAAAAATGTCGCATAAATAACAAAAACACCGCGTTGTAAAAAAAGTGTGAGGTCTGACAATACAAATAAAAAAAACTCGCAGCGGCATTGCCACCTACTATGGTCTCGCCTACCTCGCCATTCCCGCCAGTGCAAAAGGGGCCCCTACCGATTCGGCCATGTATCTGCTTGTACTTGACACCCTGAACAAAGTGACACAACTAATTCAAACAAGTATTCGCCATGGCTAACTTTCCAGGTGAGCAGCATCCAGCCATTTTAAAATGAAACCGTCGCGGTTTCTCTAACAAATTAGGGACAACTAAAGTCAAAACTTCGGCTCGGCAAACCTAATGGGTGGGCGTTGCTTCTGCATGAGTCGAATAAACTCGGTGCAATCTCACATATCGTTGGTTACCCTACCCTTTGCATTCCAGATAAGCGCGAAAAACCTGGGAAGGCCGCCGTATACATCGATTAAAACATCCCTCAAACAACGAAAAACCTCAATAAATGGTGCACACAACAACAAGAAGTGGTTGCAGTTTCAACCCTTCGGGCCAAAATATCATTAATAGTTGTCTCATATGTCAGACTGCGCAGCACACGCCTCAATATCGGGTGGTTGCACCACATCAGGTCTGTATATCCAGAGGCTCCGGTTTTTGTTAGAGGTGATTTTAATGCCCCGCACACCATGTGTGGCTATGAAACTGACTCAAGAAGAGGCAAGAAGGTCTACGAAGTCTTTACGGATTCAAATTTTGCCCTCTAGAACCATCCATACATACTTACCATCCCGGAAACTAGGTCTCACGCACCGGATCTCACTTGGTGACTCGGTCCTTGATATCCTACATGGGTGGCTGAGCCAGCCTCATGGGGAAGTACTCACCCGTATTGATTGAAACCGGACGCGCGTCTGATTAACCTCCCTGCCTTTCCTCTCTTCTATTTTACTCTCTCTCACCCGTATTGATTGCCATACATACTAAATACACGAGGAAACTTCGTCGCAAAATGGCGTAACCGATTGGGGCAAGATCCGCGACGATGACAGGGCAATAACACTTGATGCAATGACTGCCATCTGCATCTCACTAACAATATTACACGACTCAATGATTTCTACGACACTAAATGAGGAGCAACCGACCCCTGACCTAAACTTTCTCAACCTATGGGCGCAGCGCCGCCAGGCGGAACATGTGGCTAATCGTAACCCTTTGCAACACGAAGCCCGCTATTTGGCTAATCGAATCCCTGCGCGTGCTCGGCGCTACGACAAACAATTGTCATGAAACCACTGGCGTGATTGGTGTGAGCACCTAGGCTCCGAAACAGGAAACAAGAAATTATGGCGCACTTTCCGGGCCATGGAGTGCGGTGGTTATCGTGCAGACCCATCGTCAGGAATACGAATGGTTCTCTACCTTACGCCGGAAGATTGTGCCATGCGATACACACAAACTTCGAAATGCTGCCGCGGCGGCCGGGATGTGTAAAGCCCATGGGAAAAAAAGCTGGCAGATCCCACGCCCTGTGGGTATCGATGTTATGCGAAGCAGTGGGCGGGGAGCCTACCAAGTTAACGAAAGGTCCATTAGAGCACCAAGACATAGGCGGCTCTTTCATGACCTACATCACACGCATATCATGACATTCATGCCGTGAGTTCTCAGGATTCCCTTTAGCTACACCTAAGAAACCTTAAGGCGAAAGCCTTAGACATGCTCATGACGATGACTTCGACCATCAGCCTTTAGCCTGTTCCTTCACTTAGTACCACATCCGAACCCGTTCCATTGGTTCTTTAGTGTCTGTCATGATATGGACGGAAGCGCGCGAAAAACAGACATTGCCGTGTTCGCCGTGCGGGGGCGATGACGAAGTGGTGTGATCGTGTGGCGCGTGGCGCGTGGTGCGTGCGAGTGTTCTGAGCTGCTCGTCGTTGAAGGCCAGCCGGTTCTCGCTGGACGCCCGGTACAGAGAACCCAGATCGCCCACTACGCCGTCCTCGGACGCAAAGGACCTGTGTTCCTGCTGGGCAACCGGTCCAGGGAGCCAGGCGAACGAGGCAACTCGTTCTCGGATGCCAGTGACCTGCGTTCCTGCTGGGCAACCGGTCCAGGGAGCCTGGCGAGCGGGGCAACCGCGGTCCAGAGAGCCAGGCGAGCGGGGCAACCGCTCGAGAGAGCCAGGCGAGCGAGGCAACCGGTCCAGGGAGCTTCAAGGGCCTGTGTTCCTGCTGGACAACCGGTCCAGGGAGCCAAGCTAGGTGGTCGCTTTCCCGGGCCACTGTCACGACCAGCCTGCTGCCGGAGGCGAGAGCAGTAGCGAGAGCTGTTGCACGGCTACCACGGCTGTGTCTGCTACCGTCCCTGCTGCAGCTGCTGATGCCATGATACCGTGGGTAGGCCCATGGTGACGTCGTCCAGCCGTCAGCCGACCCTTCGGGACCGACATCGGCCTCTACGCGTCAACGGACTTCGCGCAAAGGGAACGCACGGCGAGAGACTTTATATTATATGACAGGACACTCTATAGTAGCAGCTTCGGGACTGCATGCGTTAGTATAACTTAATTACATGTCCATCGTGAAGTCTGTACATTTTTGTGCTGTTAATATATATTCTGTGTTTGTGTGCACTCGAGTGGTCGATTGCGTTCCTTGGTGAGTGGTCCTGGGCCCGAACCTCATTACAGTCTCATCACAATCAAACCTCACTACATCCTCATTTCATCACAGTGTCATTCGTTTTTCGCTGAGTCATTGTCATTTTTGCTGAGTCGTAGTCATGACTATGATTTCTACCACAATCCTTTAGTTTTTCCTTCACTTAGTGCCCACGTCCGAACCCATTTCAGTGGTTTTGGAGTATAAATGTTTTATTGCGATAGCAATTATATGGACACTCAAAAGCAGATTTCTGCCGTCGGCGTCGCCGTCGCCGTCACCGTGAGGTTCCGTATGACGTCATTTGGAGAAGAAATCGTCGCCGATGATAAGTGGTTCTTGAGGGAAAGGGAAAGGTTGGCGCTATCTTCTGCAGCCCTTGAGGGAGCACGGCTCAACTTAGTATCCATGTCCAAGCCAATTTCAGTGGCTTTTAAGTGTTCGTCTTTTTCGCTGGGTCATTGTGATGGCCTAAATGGCACGCATGTCATGACATTTATGTTTGGACCTATTACTTATGTTCGTCATACACTACTGTCATACTATGCCAATTTTGGTAGCTACTACGTCAACAAAACGTCCATTAGAGCACCAAGACATAGGCGGTTGTTTCATGACCTTCATGACTTGCGTGTCATTATTTTCATGTCATGACATATCATTTGCGTTCCTCATGTACTGTTGTGTATGCCAAATTTGGTACATATCAAGGTAACGAAACCACCATGAGCGCACAAAGACGTAGGCGGCTGGATATATAGATAGATACGTCAAAGTAGCAAATCTTCGCCAAGAAATGCTTCGCATTTAAAACTAAAGTAGCGCCAACCGCAACCCTTCGCCTCTGCCTCCTCTCCTAGGAGCTGTAGCAGCACCTCTTTGGTGTCCACAACGAAACTACGGAGGCGAGAGCGACGAGCACGGCCGGGCTCAGCTGGCATGCGCTCGCTAGCGCAGGAGCTGCGTCTTGGTCGCGCGTCGTTGCCTCGGTGCGCGTGCTGCGTTCCATCAAGTGAACAATGCGAAATCGATTAGATATTCCAGATGGCGCTTGCTCGACCTTCTAAACACAGAGTGCATCACGTTTGAAACCGTGCGATTTCTGAGCCCTATCGAGCTTACTGAATGTCCATTTGCAGCGCAGTGGTGCTGCCTTCAAGAGCATAAACGCTGAGCGCGTCTGCACGCAAACGCACCCGCGTTCGGCCCTGCTTGCTTGCGGAGATGGTTTTTGTCAGTGCAAGCGTTAAGATGACGTAAATCTTCGATAAAGCACTTTTATAACACGGTGTACCCCTAAAATATTGAACAAGTCGCAACGACAGCATCGGTTTAAATTTCTTTAGTTTGAAAACCCCAAATAGGGTTCGGTCTCAGGGCATATATGTCATGCATATAAACACAGTTCGAGCACTTGCGTACATTGACTGATTGAATATCGCATATGTTTTGCACTTTCAAGCACTACAGAAATCACGCCCTTTGCTTCTACATATATTCCATTGTCGTATTCAATGTTAAATTCTCGCATTTTTCCGTCTCTCGAACCTCTCCCACTACACTAATCCGAACCGCACCGCCTTGGTGTGCCCTAGCGGGATAATTGCACAAGCCCATCTTTGCGGCCAAGGGCCATGTTCAACGGGTTCCGCGTCTCAACTAACTAGATTTGCAATCTACAAAACGCACGAGAAAGGAGGCGCCTGCACACTGACACCAATGGCGCTACATTAGATTTTTTCCAGGAATTGTAGGGATGGATGGAGGGATGGATGGATGAATGGATGAATGAATGGATGGATGGATGCTATGAGCGTCCCCTTTGAAACGGAATGGTGGGTTTCGCCACCAAGCTCTTGTAATTATTTTGCCTAATGTCCTACCTTTATTTTTGAGGAACACACAAATACAAAGAATTCCAAGCACCAACATTTAGGGTGATGATTCACATCCCCTTTGAAACGGTGCGATGACAAATACTCACCTAGCCTGCTTTATTTAATAAGGTATTCTATACATGTTCTTTATCTTGTATTTTTGTATACATCTGACTAATATTTTTCTTTTTTTTCAATATTCACCTTGTACCGCTACCTATGATTTTAATAGATCAGGTCGTATCAATCTATTCCCTGCTTTTTTTTCCACCAGTACTCTAATCGTCTATTGCTTATCTCTAAGGCTTATCTGTTGATGTTTCCTTCCACTTTAAACCCAAGTGCTTATGGAAGTTGCACGTTACCTACTGTTCTCGCTGGGTGAATCCCGTCGCATTCCATTAGGATGTGCTGAGGGATCTCTAGATCTTTACTGCCGCATACACGTGCCTGATCTAGTTCCGAATATTTGCTCCGGTATGTTTTGGTCCTTCGGCAACCGGCTCGAGCCTCAAATAGCAAACAACTGCCCTTTGTGTTATAGTATAGATTTTTCCTTGTAATTTCTTTCTTTTCATTATTGTAAATCTCCATGGTCCTTTTTCTTTTCATTCTTTGCATCCAAGTCACTGTCTCTATATCTCTCACTTTCTTTCTGATGACTCCCGTTTGTCTATTTACAGTTTTATATCTTGTACTTGGTTAACAACTTCCTTGACCTCTTCCTCCATTCTGTGTCCACACTTTTCATGTACATATACTTGTGCAATTTAGTCACCCATTTATTATCATCCACGTTCCTGAGCTTTTCTTCAAAACTAATTTTGTTTTGTGCTTCTCTGATTTGAAACGAGGCCCAACCCATGTCACCCTGCACTGCCTCATTTGTGGTATTACCGTGGGCTCCCAAAGCCAACCAGCCTACATATATTTGGTTAACTTCCAACCCCGACAAGATATCCGGTTTAATCATATAATGGCATTTGCGGACGTTAGCGCAGGCACCATTACTCCTTCCCAGATTCTATGCAGCACCTCATACTTATTGTGGCCTCACCGTGATCTGCGTTTTATTATTGCTGCATTGTGCTTGCCCTTTATTTTCAGATTGTCTTGGTAGTTGCTTGAGTAATTATTTCTTTCGTTTATGTGTACGCCAATGTACTTATATTGCGTCACTATGGGTATTATTTGCTGTTGAATTGACACCATGAAATTACTCGTCTCTTCACTAAAGATCATAATTTCTGATTTCTGTGTGCTAAACTAAAAGCCTAGATTTGTCGCTGTGTTTCCACAGATATTCGCAAGTAGCACAATGTCGTCTGCGTACATCTGTCCAGAGACATTCTGTTGCACCATTTGTACATTACGCATGTAGGATAAACTAAGACCTCATTCGCTGTTTTCCAGTCGTCTTTCTATACCCTTAATCTAAAGCGTGAACAACAATGGAGACAGAGGACATCCTTGCTTCAATCCTCGGTGAATTCGCACCATTTCATTACCTTTTCCACCTTCCCATACAACTTGTACTTGGTTGTCTCTATTGACCCTTCTCGCGGAGCAGTTTGTTTTAGAGAAACGAGATGGCGCTCACGGCGGCGCGCCATACGTCTCCTCAGCGACCGCGCACGAATACGAAACCACTACCGCTTCTACCTTGCTTCTGTGCGATCAGCTGTCGGAAATGCAACTGAGTTTTCGCTAACACACTGTGCTCCAATCATGCTAGTTTGAATCATGTGGATTGAAGACGTGTGCAGTAGTTGGCTGTAAAAATAAAGACTGGCATGTTAAGCAATAGAATGAATCTGTGTGGCCAAGTTCGCGGACCGCTGCTGCCACTGTTTGAACGTGTTACCGTCACTTTTTGATGTACGGCTTTCCTCGAGAATACAGAAATTTGCTCATTTGCCAGCCTTGTATCGCTATCCTTCAAAGAAAGGGCTTCATCCCCAGAACGTCGGCAATTGAGTGAGTACCACTCGTTAAAGAATGACAAAGATAGTAGCGCCGCTTCCTGTCATAGTAAGTTTCGCGCACGTTATCCATACACATCTGTCCCAAAGGGCAAGAAAACTTACGCTCACTCTATCGCCGACGTATCAAGAAAAGTGAATGGGCGCACACCTGAATATATGCGCACTGTATACGCACAATAAATGATGGACTACAGCGATGGCGCACGAATGGTCGAAGCTGAATATTTCGTGACGGTCCAGAAGAGTAAGCGAGTTATTAGTTGTAATATTGGGCAAGGGACCAACCAAAGGATGCAGACGCGGCTAACCTGGCTCGTCTTTTTTGCGCAGGTTTTTTCTGCATGCAATCAACCGGTCAACTTCCAAGAATTCAACTTTGGCAAGACAACACCTATCTACAGGCTTCATTCGCAAGTTAAATCTGCGTCGCTTGACGACAGTGATATCTTGCGGACTGAAAGAAATGCCACGAATTTCGGACATTTTCCTGTGCTGCAAAGGAACTTCGGAGCAACATCGTCATCACCCGAGCCGACCGGCACCGCCCCTCGAACGTTTTTCTTCATTGGGCAAGGGACCAACCAAAGGATGCAGACGCGGCTAACCTGGCTCGTCTTTTTTGCGCAGGTTAGTAGAAAGACTAGTAGTCACGAATTTAAGAGTGATTCCTTGTGTCTAGTTGTGGTCCCTTGCCCAGGGGTATTGTGTGAATGTGTCGCGAGTTGTTTTGATTCGTTGTGCTTTATTGTTCTTTTGTTAAGTGGGGATATAGAAATGAACCCTGGCCCTACGGTTACGGAGCAACTGGCAGCTATCCTAGATAATCAAAAGGTGTCCTCAAATGAGCTTAAGTCCATGCGAGAAAGCTTAGAATGTCATGTTGCTGAAACTAACAGAAGGCTGGCTTCAATTGAGGAGAAACTGCTGTCATTCCCAGAGACTGTACAAAAGGTAGAAGATTGTGAGCGTCTTGTTTCAAAATTGAATAACCAGACTGAATTTCTTCTAAAAAAATGGATGACCTTGAAAATAGAAATCGACGAAATAACTTGATTATTTATGGAATCGCTGAATGTGAAACTGAAACGGTGGACTCGCTCAGGGGTGTTGTTCTGGGAGAAATATTTGAAAAGAAAATGGGAATAAAAGTAAACAGCCTTGAGCGCATGCACCGCTTGGGTAGAAAAGCAACAGATAGAACGCGCCCAGTGATAATGCGCTTCTTTGACTTCAATGAAAAAATGCAGCTTCTGAGAAATGCAAAGAAACTAAAGAACACCGACTATTCGTTGTCAGAGGACTATTCACTCAGAATTCAGTCAATAAGAAAGAAGCTATGGTCGACCGTTAAAGACAGTCGTACACCGGAAGATAAAGTGTATCTGAAGTACGATAAGCTAGTTTACAACCGGGTGACGTACGTGTGGGATGAGGCAAAGAACGAAAGACGCAAGCTTGTGAAGCCCGGTACAGATTCAGACGGTGGCATAGCACAAGATAATGAAAACCAGGCTGCGCTTCGGAATGATCGAATAACCACCCGGCGAATGGCCGCAAAGGGGCAACAAGCGGGACAAACGGGGCCGCAAACGCTGCAAACAAAGAGCGCAAACGGGTCATCCAAGTGACAAGGAAATGACACTTGTCGTTTTCGGTTACTTTCTTTAAATGTGCAAAGTGTTGTGAACAAAATCGCTGAACTTGAAGCGTTGCTTTATGACCTCGACCCACATGTTACGTTGCTGACGGAGACCTGGTTGCACGCTGGAGTGCTTGATAACGAAATAATTCCTCCGTCGTACAAAATACTCAGATGTGACAGACAATCCCGAGGGGGCGGAGTCGCAATTGTTATTAAGGAAAACATAAACGTGACAATTTTGCCGGCTATTCCTAAGCATGAAAGTATCTTTTGTAAAATTTGTTTTTACGGCAATTCCATTGTTATCGGTGTTGTATACCGTCCTCCGACGGCAGATGTTGCATTCCTCGAGCAACTCTACGATTATGTTCAGCGTTTCCGGGGTGAGAACGCAAGATTTGTCTTGGCCGGGGATTTTAACTTACCTTATGTCGATTGGGCAAGCATGAATGCGATGGGCACGAATGTTAGGCACTCCGAGACTCTTATTAACATTGCATTTTCGTGTGGTCTAACTCAGGTCGTTACCGCCCCTACCAGAATCACTGCCACCGCTAGGCATATTCTTGATTTATTGTTTGTAAGTTCCACTATCACATGCGACTCTGCTGACGTCATGAATGGGCTATCTGATCACAAGTTGGTATTTGCCACTTTTCTTTTCAAAAGTGTTCTGACAAAAGCAAGCCCGTGATCGTTGTGAAAGATTTCAACAGGGCAGATGATGAGAGCATCCTAGATTACTTAGAAATGAAATTGGACGGTTTTAGTGCTGATGAAAATGTGAATGTGTTGTGGTGTAAATTCAAACAAGTTTGTCTTCATTGTATTGCCATGTTCGTTCCTGACAAGATTAAGAAAAAGAAACAGAACCCCTGGGTTACGAGACAGATAATCCACATGAAAAGAAAGCTTAAGAGAATGAGACGCTCAGGTCGGCCTCGGGACTCTACTATCAACGCACTAAGCGCAGCGCTGAAAATTGAGGTTAAAAAAGCCAAGGACATTTTTTTCACTAATACTCTAGGCAATTTCCTCAAGGAAGCACCAGGGAAATTTTGGAGGTATTTAGGCGACAACAAATGCAGTACTATTACATTAATGGTTGACGGCTCACCCGTTTCAGAAGCAAGAGCAGTAGCTGATGAATTTAACAGATACTTTCAATCCGTATATGCTAGGAGAGATACTAATTTTGTAACAGAGCCTGAAGGGTTCGCTTCTTCTATGCACGATGTTGTTGTCCATCAGGAGGGTATCTTTAACTTGCTTCTTAACCTTGATGCTAAAAAAGCTGACGGTCCTGATAACATTCCTACGGTTTTCTTGCGACGTTACGCAGAGTGGATATCGCAATACTTGTTCCTCATTTATAAGGCCTCCCTAGCGCAGTGTTCTCTTCCGTCAGACTGGAGAGGTGCTCGTATCATTCCTGTATTCAAGTCAGCTGATCGCTTGTGTGTATCCAATTATCGCCCAATTTCCTTGACCTCAACAAGCTGCAAAATATTAGAGCATATAATCTGCCGACACTTGACCGTATTTCTCGAAGAAAACAGACTGTTATCAGATGCTCAGCATGGTTTTCGGCGTGGTTTGTCGACTGTTACGCAGCTGCTCAGTGTATGCCATGATTTTTCACTCTCGATCAATAACAAAGAACAGATCGATGCTTTATTTTTGGACTATGCAAAAGCTTTTGATAAAGTGCCCCATAATAAATTATTACAGAAACTATACGCCATTGGAATAAATAGCAGACTTATCGAATTCATTAGGGCTTATCTACAAAACAGGTATCAGTATGTCCAAGTTGACAGGTACTGCTCGGAGACGGCAGAAGTAACATCAGGGGTGCCACAAGGGTCAGTTTTGGGTCCGATTTTATTCCTCATTTATATTAATGATATTGTGAATGTTATACACAGTAATGTTAAGATAAAGCTTTTCGCAGATGACTGCATTCTTTACACCACTGTTAAGACTGTTGCTGATCAAATTACACTTCAGAAAGCCCTCGCTGAAGTTTCATGTTGGTGCATGAAATGGAACATGTTCTTAAACGCTGATAAGTGCTTAGTCCTCCGTATATGCAAGAACAAAACCGTTTTGCGACATTCTTATTCTGTAGATGGCATTGTACTTAAGGAATCATCGGCCGTTAAATATCTCGGAGTTACAATTACACACAATCTGAGTTGGGATCTTCATATTAATACAATCAGCACCAAGGCTTTCAAATCTCTCTGGTTCATTCGACGCAAACTTTCAAAAGCCCCTATGAAAGTGAAATTAGCAGCATATAAAGCGTTGGTGCGGCCATGTCTGGAGTATGCTTCGTGCCTATGGGACCCTTACAGACAGAAAAACGTTGTCAAGTTAGAAAAAGTTCAAAGAGCCGCGGCTCGATTCATTTGCAACAAATATAAACGCACTGATAGTGTGACAGAAATGATTGATTATCTTGGTCTTGATACACTTAAAGCGAGACGTGCCGAATGCAGATTAAAATATTTGTACTTAATATATAACAACCTAATACAAATTAACAATCATAACTTTATTACCCGCCACACTCTGCGCACAAGCTCTCGTTTTGATAATGGGAAAATGATCAAGGAATACAGCGCTCAAAACGACATTTTTAAATATTCATTTTTTCCTAGAACCATAAGCGCTTGGAACAAATTGCCGAAAGAAATTGTCGATAGCCCCAGTGTTGACGTATTTATTACAAACTTGAAGAAAATGCGTGGGTGAAGGTGTTTTTGTACTGTTTCAATTGCAGTGTTTCATGTCTTCATTTTCTGTATTTGGCAAGAAGGTGTTCTTGTACTGTTTAAATTGCAGTGTTTCATGTCTTAATTTTCCGTATTTGGTTCTTATTGCCGTTGTTGCTGTGTTCTCTGATGTCTTTTTTTTTCTTGTGCCCACTCCTGCTTGGAGTCAAGCGACTCTGCAGTATTTCTAAATAAATAAAACAACACCAGCTAGCTGCTCTCCCATAATCTCGGAAGATAAACCATTTATCTACACACATGCACAGGGTGGAAATGATTGCATTCCCATGCATACGCTACATAATGACAATCACCACAAAACCCCATCGCATTACTATTACTTCCACAGGTAATTTTCACTGCTGCTATGGAATTGCTGTCTCACTACAGCAACCAATGCATTGGACATTTCAATTGGTTCATGAAAGTGGGATGGGCACTCGCCAGACTGAAGCAGAGGCATTACACACAGTGTTCAATGCCCAGCCTCGTGTAAGTCACTTGAAACTCGTCACAGACACTTGCTGACTGCCTTCAGGCGGGGACATGCCTTTCTGTTAGATTCACGTTTCACGTTCAGACTTTCGCGTCATTAGACATGACTGTAGCCAGACTGACTAGGCTTCTGCGTGCACAAAGGGATTCGAAATGCGTGAATGTAATTTGTTTATCGACAAAAGGCGCTCCTATCTTGCAAAGTGATAATTGGAAATATCTATGCACCCTACATCGATCGTCCAACGGCGGCGCGCATCAATTCTGCGTTTTCGAGCTCGTGAGCAGTGTCTCGACGTGATTACCCATCTAGCCACCGTAACGTGGTGTCGAAGGCTAAACAGGCATCCGGATATATTGGAAGACGCAGTCACAACTAAAACTAGCAACAGTCAACGACACATGCTACAACACACGAATTATCTCTGTCGGCACCATGCAGTCGGCGGCGCAGTGTCACCACACGACTCTTCGAAACCGCCAATCCATAGCAGGCGACATGTGGTGCCGTTTTGTGGATGCAATGCAGTTCCTTCGAAGCTTCACTATTATCTTGAACTCAAACAAACTGTGCAGGCTACTAATAGCAAGATGAATGAAACGAGTATTAAGCTGTCTTCAATTGATAAGAAGCTTGATGACATTTCTGCTACGGTAACTGATTACACGTGTAAAGTAGACGAGCTTCAGTCGGAAGTCGCGAAACTGGTTTTGAAAGTAGGCGACTTGGAAAATAGGAGTAGAAGAGAGAACTTGATTGTATATGGCATAAAAGAATCGGTAGCAGAAAATCAGCAATCCCTCGAGCAGGTCGTGTCTAAAAGCATTCTGGCTGACACACTAAAGGTTCCAAATGTGGCTATCGAGCGTATCCACAGAATTGGCCGTCCCATGGAGGGCAGGTGCCGACCTGTAATTTTCAAGCTTGTGGACGGCAGGGATAAGCCTAATATTCTGAAGAATTGTAAGAAATTGAAGGGCACAGCCTATAGTATATCAGAAGACTTCTCCCAGCGGATTCAATTAATCCGGAAGAAGCTGTGGGCTGCTGCTGCTGAACACAGGAAAAAGGGTGACAAGGTCATGCTGTCCTTCGACAAAATTAAGATTAATAGTAAACTTTTCCGATGGGATGGCACTGAAGATAAAATTGTCCCACTGGCTTCACAATGACGGCCTCACTGTGATGTCGGAAAAAAGAGTAGTCGTAGGAACCGGAATATAAACCGTAGAGACGCAGTACAAAGCGAGTTTTGTGTTTTGAATATTAATTGCCGCAGTATTTTGAACAAAACTGAAGAACTAGAAGGTCTTCTTTTAGCGTATGAGCCCGACGTTGCAGTAATCACTGAAACGTGGCTGCATGATAACATACCCGATAAGGACGTGATACCTCAATCGCATGAAATTATCCGCCAAGACCGCAGCTCTAGAGGGGGTGGGGTAGCCATTGTGCTAAAGAAAGGAACAGATTATACGCTTGTACCACACCACACTAGCACAGAAATGGTTTGGATTCGACTTCAAACTTGCAAACACAGCATTCTTATTGGCGCCGTTTACAGGCCACCAAATTCAGATCTCGGTACGCTTGAGACGCTGTATGACTTCCTAAATGAACACAAAAAACGATATGCACATGTCATTTTGTGCGGTGATATTAACCTACCAAAAATAAACTGGGAATCGTTGAGTACCTCATCCGCATGCCAGAATTCTGATTTGCTACTTGACATTGCCTTTTCTTTTAATTTGAAGCAGGTTGTGGTCGAACCGTCGCGGGTCACTGCAACAACAGGCTCACTTCTAGACCTTATGTTCGTGTCTGATGCTGTTGAGAGGCTGGGTTTTACGGTGGGTATTATGCCTGGTATATCCGACCACGATCTAGTGCTTCTCAAAACCAATATGGCGCGACCAATCACACGCCAAGCAACAAAACAATTTTATGACTTCAATAAAGCCGAAGACGAAAGTATTTTAGATTTTCTTGAGCAAGAATACGACAACTTTTCTGCAAGAGACAGTGACGGTCACGCAAGTACGAATGAGTTGTGGTTGGATTTTAAAAGTACGGTACAGAAGTGTATTCATCGGCACGTTCCGCTGAGGAAAAAGAAAATTCATAGCCACAGTCCATGGATTACACGGGAAATAATTCACCTTAAACGCCGCGTAAAGAGACTTTCCCATAGCATTTCGAGCGTTTCACGCAGTACTCTGGCGTCACTTCGTAGAGACCTAAGAAATAAAATAAAACAATCCAAATTTCAATTCATTAATGTAAAACTGCACAACTTCCTCATTAATGACCCACTAAAATTCTGGATCCACCTAACTCAAAAAAAGGACCCTATAAATAAATTGACAATAAATGATGCGGACGTTACTGACTGTCAACAAATAGCGGCAACATTTAATGACTATTTTTCTTCTGTGTTCCTGCGTGGTGATTGCCGGTCTACTGATTTCAGATCAATCAGCTTTCCGGTACCTGATCTTACTATAAGCGAACAAGGCATTTTTTCTGCCCTTCTTCACCTGAATGCAAAAAAATCATCTGGACCAGACGATATTCCAAACACGTTTCTTTCCAGGTACGCGGAATGGTGTGCGAAATTCCTCTTTGTCATTTACAGTACCAGTCTGCGTGAAGGCGACGTCCCCAGTGATTGGAAACTGGCAAAGGTTATTCCTGTGCACAAATCTGGTACTAAGTTCCACGTTGCTAACTACAGGCCTATTAGTTTGTTGTGTACTGCAAGTAAAGTAATGGAACACTTCGTTTTTAAGCACATCGCCTCATTCTTGGAAGACAATAACTTTTTTTCAGAAGCTCAACATGGTTTTCGTCGCGGGTTATCTACCGCGACACAGTTAATACACACTTCCAATGATTTCTGCTCAACCCTTGACAAAGTGGGACAAATAGACGCCATTTTTCTGGACTTTGAAAAAGCCTTCGACCGAGTACTGCATTGTAAACTTTTACTAAAACTAAGGCACATCTTGCAAAATCAACAAATTTTGCAGTGGCTTGATTCATACCTATCACACCGGCAACAGTACGTCCAGATATCCACTTCAAGTTCACCCATCGCTCCAGTATTTTCAGGAGTGCCACAGGGCTCAGTCCTTGGGCCACTTCTTTTTCTTATATATTTAAATGACCTCAAGCTTGACTCTCCTGTGCGTGCCCGGTTTTTTGCAGATGACTGCGTAGTTTACCATACAATTCTTGCTGAAGGTGACCAGACTATTCTAAACAACTATTTATGTGCCGTTAGTAATTGGTGCCAAAACTGGACGATGTCATTAAATGTCACGAAGTGCAAACAAATGACCTTAACCCGAAAAAAAGTTCCATTGAAGTATTCTTACACAATTAATAGCGCTTCTCTCGAACCAGTGGAGCAATTTAAGTATCTTGGCGTAACGTTCAGCGCGAATCTCAGTTGGAGCCCCCACATTAAAAATATGGTTTCAGTAGCATCCAAAAGACTATGGCTGATAAGACACCGATTAAAACATGCAACCACTAAAACAAGGCTGGTAACCTACACTTCACTAGTGCGTCCCTTACTGGAATATGCTGACGTGGTCTGGGATCCGCACACTAAAACGGATATAAAAAGTATTGAGGGGGTTCAGAAAAAGGCACTGCGATTTATATATACCATGCCTACGGAAGACAGCTAGGTATCGATATCTGATCTACTTAATCACTCCGGTCTTCCCACCTTGGAATCCCGTCGAAAAATGCACCGTTTGAACACGTTATTTGCCATCATCAATAATCGTACCAAAATAGAATTCAATACTTATATGCAGTACAACACAACACGACAAACTCGGCACAAACACGATAAAACTATTGTAATGCCACAATGCAGAACCAATGCATACAAGCTGTCCTGCTTTCCAAGAACGATAGCAGACTGGAACAAGTTGCCTTACGACGTGGCCACCTTAACATCACCTGATGCATTTTTTTCTGCAATCAGTTCTAATCAGTAAGTTTTGTGTGCTCAGTTTTATCTTTAACTGGTATGCTTCTGGTGCTTTATCCTCGGATTTGAATGTAACGCGTCTATGCATTGCTTTGTTTATTCCTGATTTGCTGCGCAAAAATTTTGCTGTGTGCCTGTGCGTTCTTTTTTTTCTCTCTTCTCTGTTGTAATTGCCATTCTTGTTGCTCTCTTGATGGACCAAGAGCTTGTTAATCACATGTACCCACTCCTGCCTTGGCTACCAAAAGGCGGCCGGCTGTATTGAATAAAATAAAATAAATAAATAAATCTTCGTAAGGGAAACGTTATTCGCACTCACTGATACTACACAGTACACACCACACGGCCACAAGTAGCCACAGCGACAGACCGTCTCGTGCGATCCCCTCCCCCGCTGCGTGCACGCATGTGTAGGCGCCCACAGTCATTTTCGATTTTAACATGCGGCGTTAAATCAAATGCTCTATATATTTAGACGAAGTATATTTAACAACAAACGATAATACTAGCATTTCATGTCTTCTGTTAAACTGCTTTCTTTTTGATGACGTCATGCACGGCAGCAGCGCTCTTCTTCGATTTTCCACTTCTGGCTACCCGCGGGCTGCCAGAGCCAGCCAGCGCGCCTTCGTTTTTTCTCGGGTTGCTCCGCCGACCGCGTGACGCACTTCCGCCGCGCGTTCGTTTTACTCGGGCTGGACGGTTCTGGCTACCCGCGGGCTGCCAGAACCTGCCAGGACGATTTTGTTCTGGCTGCTCTCTGGAAGTTCTCTGGCTAGCAGACGACAAAAAGAGGCGATGAGCGCTCGCCGCCATCTTTGTGGGGACTCGACAGATTGCAGCGCACATGGCAGCGCGGGCGCTTGAGGACTTTCACCTCGCTCCTGGCTTGCGTCGAGCGTGCGCCGCCCCGGTTGTTGTGGTTTCGGACTTCGTCTCCCGTACTCGTCGGCGCGGTGCGTGGATCGCTGATTGCGTTGCTTCAAGCGTTATCTTACTAGGGTTCTAACGCACCGTTCCGCCTTGCGAGGCGGTGCCATACGAGCGGCGGCGAACCATTTGAAGCTTTCTTTGGTGTGTGTTTGTGTATGCCGTGAATTCTTCTTCCCCGCCGTAAACAGCGCGCGCGGCGCTGTCACAGTGGGCGCTGTCGATTATGCTTGCATGGTATTTTCATCGTGTTCCGCGCAAGTTGTTCGCGAAGTTGTAGACGCTCAATTCCCACACATCTCGGTGCCTTTTCGGTTCATCTTTCTCTAGTGGTATCCCTTTTCACATCGCTCCCGTATATGCGGCGATATATATTTTTTCTGTAGTTATATAGCGAAGGCGTCGCAGCTAGCCCACGTACGTTCGCTCCGTCTATCCGTCGTATGCTTGGGTGGCAGCTCGAAACTGCCGTTGATGTTAAAGGAATGCACCGAGATGAGTAGTATATTAGGTTAATTATTGCTCGCATGATAAAGCTTTTCGATGGTCACAGGTGGTGTGCATTTTCATGCGCCAGCCGCAGCCCCCAGCTCCTTCAGCACAGGAGCAGAGTTGAAAGGAGCGCTGTCAACCGAAACAAACTTTCTGAAATCAAATTCAAGCATGATCGATCGGCACGAAATTTTACGCGTAATGACCTACCCGTTTTTTCGTGTCTTGTCAAATGACTTCAAATGTCGCCGGTGGCCGACCTCCTCGAGGCATCCTCGAGCGATCGCTTTTGCGCGATTATTTACGTGCGATTTTGCGTCTTGGCATCGGACTCGTCGCAGGCCGTTTGTTACGCTGTGCAAAGTGAGATAGATGCCCAGTCGCGCGAACTCTCGCAAAAGTGTTTTCCCGAATACAGGTGTATATTTTCACGGTGGCAACGCAGAAATGGGCCGACTACGCCGCGCGCACGCCGCCCACGCCGGTCGCTGCCATGTTGGTAGCTTGTTTACATTTATCCCGCGGCCAGCGCTGTCCCGGCGTTCGATTTTGCAAACTTCGGGCAGCTCCGGGTTGTCTTGGGATCCCAGCTCACGTGACTTCCTATCACAACCGGAACTAGCTGGCTGCCAGAACTCCGAAAATCGAAGAAGCAGTCCGGAACTTCCGGTCCGTGAAAAAACGAATGCGCTTCTGACAACACTCGGACTAGTGGGCGGAGCTTCGGAAGCTGTCCGAGCAAAATCGAATGCGGCACAGCAGTCCCAAGCAGTCCGGGACTGTCAGGGACTGATAATCGAAGAGGCCCACTTGGACTTCGCTGGGGCCACGCGCGTGTCACCAGCGAACTAGAGGTGTGCGCCGAAATGTCGGCGCGCCGCCGCCGCCGCCGCCGCCGACGTTTTTTTCTCGGCGCGATCGGCGCGCCATTTAAGTAAGAATAAAGATTTAAAAAAAAAGTAAATCCAGCTTCGTTTGAGATTTGTGTTGTCTTGTTTAATTATTTTCCCTGTATCAGGCATAGAATCATAGGGGAGCAATGAAGCAACATAAAACAAACAAAATCAACCCTGCTCTCCACGCGTCTGCGCATGCGTGTCGTCACCAGTAATCGCAACGTGGGATTCCGAAACTCCGCTTTTCAAAGCGAAATATAGAGCGACGAGAGGCAACAGCGGCCTCAGAACGTCGGAATGACGGCTTGACAGTCGTGGGTACTCTTGTGTATTTATGATAACTACAACCTTTGCAAATCTTGCGTCTGAACGAAATTGTTCGATCCAATCATTGTTTTGTTCCCAGTTTGTTCGTTTCCTAAATAAAAAATGTCACAGTTTCGCCCTAAGGGCGAAGCAATGAATGCGATAGCAACACAGCAATGTCATACGAAGTAAGGTGAGCGGCTTTGGTAGCAATATGAATTGTAGTAAACATGAGCTGATTAAGTAAGCAGGTGTGCTGCGGCGTAAGTAGACCGACATGAAGAGAGACTCGATGACCACGAGAAGGCGCGTGTGAAACGGTGGTGTTGATGAGAAGCGCTTCCCGTGGGCAGCGCGTGCGAAGGGACACACCTGTAGCGCTGCACTGCCGATCCGGGCAGCATTGCGTGTGTAGCGTGCGTTGGAAAATGTGGCCCGACTATTACGAACTGAACGAACAAGCGTGGTGTGAGCGCGCACAAACAAACATGAATAGATCACACTGAATGACTGCAGACAACGACTGTCAAAACGCTGGCAGCAAGCGCATATACGCCGCAAGGGGGAAGGTACGTGCGGTCTATCGCTTCAACGGAAACTGAGCGGCGAATGTGAAGGTCAGAGCCGTGTGGAGATAAGAGACGGTGCGAGCGAGCGACGAGCGCGGTTGTTGGCAGAGTAGAAATGCACCCCCCCCCCCCCCCCCCCGCCGCTCCCTCCGGCGCTGGCTTCCCGCTTCGTTGCTTGCGCGTGGGAGATTGAGTGCGTTCGCTCTCCGTGATAGCGCGCGTCTCCGCACGCTTCCTCTCGGGCATACGGCGCGCGGCGAAGATTTTATCTATAGGGAACCTCACGGCGACGGCGACGACGACGGCGACGACGACGCCAGAAATCCGGTTCAAGTGTCCATATAATTGCTATCGCAATAAAATATTTCTACATGTCTACTGCGTGGTGCTGTTTCTTTGGAACATTCATATGAAAAATCGAATGCAACGACACCGATAGCTGCACTGAACAGTTTCGACGTACAGGTTAAAAAAAAACTTTTTTTTTGCCCCAAGAAGTAATTGTGCATCCGAGCAATGCCTGCATTTCTACTAATGCGCACTTGGTTCAATCAACCTAGTGATGATGAGTTATCAAATTGAGCAAATTTGTTTTGAACCGCATCATAACATATCTCAGCTGAAAAATTATTCACCTGAAGCAAAAATAAAAAAAATACTTTGATTCATTTTTTCTTCCGGGAAAAAGGCGGTTATAAGAAAAGTTACTTAAGCAAAGGGTCAGTAATATTCAGAACAAGTGATTACACTTACTGTCCAGTCGGGAATGTGTGTTATAGCATCTGGTGATTTGTTGACTGCTTAAGAGCTGAACCCAGCAATAGATGGTCATAGAAGAGTTATGTTCTATTTTTTATTTATTTTTACATAAAGCATTCAGGACAAGTGGAAGCAAGATTAGCATATCTAGAGAGTGTCACGTGCGTCGGTGCTGTCTTGGCAATTCTAGACGAATCTACTGACTATTTGCTCAATGGAACAATATCTCATATAAGCCGAGGCATAGTGAAACAGGAAACAATTGCGACTACGACGCAAAAAAATAAGCAAGGTTCGGCATATTCGTGGGGGATGAAATGTACAAACACACTTTACGCGCCTTCAGATATGTGCTCAATGTTTTTCCAGATGTGTCGGCTAAAAAACAAAATGTTATCAAAACGTTTTGTGTTTCTCTCACTTTCAACACCTCTGTATTCGGTCCTCTCCGCCCTTATTATGAAAAGCCCAGAATTTCAATCAGTTTAGCAATGAAGGATGTAGCGCAACAGCTCTTTAAATTTGTTGTTTTGGTTTCCACGCCGCCGCCCCCAACGAAAAATGGCAGCGCGCCGCCGCCGATCAAATACCCGGCGCCGCGCCGACGACGCCGCCGCCGCCGCCGACCAGAAACGACCACCACGCCGCCGCCGGTCGAAACCGACACGGCGCACACCTCTAGCGATAACTGAGAGGAGCTGATCACCGAGGTCGCGCCGCGTTTCGACGCGTACGAGCCGTGCCGCACCGTCTGCGCATGCGTGGGCGCGCGGACGCGAGCTTGCGCGCGTTTGAAAGCGTACGTGTGCTCTCAGGTAGTGTACTAGAACTCTATAGTCTGGGCTAAGGGCGCCGGATGCCGGTGCACAGCATTGCCACAGCGCGGTGGGCGCTGGATGAAACCTGTTTCCACGTGACACGGATTGGCCAATGGGGGAGATGATAAGTGGTTCTTGAGGGAAAGGGAAAGGTTGGCGCTATCTTCTGCAGCCCTTGAGGGAGCGATCCAATGGGGGAGTGGAAGAGGCTGGGGCAACAGGAGGCGGCGAGGAGGAAACGCCGGGGTGAGCGCGGTGGCGGCAAGATCTAACAATGGCGCTAATTTTTATATATAGGGGCTTTAGGCGCGTTAGCCGGAAGTCACGTGGTACTTTTTAAATTTCGCGAACTTTTAAGAAAGGCTGGAAAAACATTAAACGGTGCAGTTATCTTAGCACATACGAAATAATCAGATGTTTCTAAACAAGCACTACAACATTTGCATTGAAGATTTTGCGCTAGAGTTCATAATGAAAAAGTTAATCTTTGTTAAGTACCAATACGACACGCGTAGCGCCTATGTTTGTATTTTTAATGCTTGGCCCAAGTTAGCTGGCACACCCTGTATATATATATATATATATATATATATATATATATATATATATATTGTTTAGATGAAGTGAACTTGGCCTCGGGCGCTTGCAAAGCGGACGCGAACAGAGAGAAGACGACGAGGCAGATAATAGAACAGCTGGCCCAGCAACGGGTGCTGTTTCTGTGTCTCCTTGATTCCTTTACAATGGCGCAGTCGACGAAAGCCCAGTCTTAAGACGCTCCAGCCTTACGTACCGTACTGCGGAGGCCTTGCATCCTCCTGCATCTCGCCGTCCTGGGTCCTTCCGGCGAGGGAACGCCGTCAACGCTTCCCTTGTCATGGATGCCGCACCTGGGACTACCTCGATCTCCGAACCCCCAAGGCATGCCGTCCACGCTGCCTTGGACATGGATCCTCGCCGTCGTGTTCCTCCTGCGGCCAGGGAACACAGTCCACGCTTCCCATGCCCTGGATCACTGCCCCATTGCATCATCGCCATCTCAACCAGCTAGGGATGATGCCGTTCACGCTCTCCTGGCCATGCTTCCGGCTGCGGTGAGTACCGCGGCCGCCACCGGTCCTGGCTCAACGGATGCCGTTCACGCTCCCTTGGCCACTGGTCCGGCTGGCCCGAGTACTGCGGCTGCTTCCGCCGCCTGAGGGTGCGCGGATTCCGCCCCTGGCTCAACGGACGGCTCAGCCGGCAGCTTGACGGACGTCATACGAGCCATCTCGCTGATGTCACACTTCGTTTCTGCCGCCTCCGGTTTCCCGCTAGCAACATTTCCATCACCGGTTGCCTCGGAACTACCGGGAGTTACACGGATTTCATAATGACCCCATTCTATGGATGCAAGCCGCCAACGCGCTCGGCGCACGCCATTCCTGGCCCGACAACACGATCTGGCTGGTTGCAGCGCGGCTACTTCGAGGTGGCGCCAAGGTTTGGGACACCTTCGAAGGCCACAAGTACCGGTCCTGGGCAGACTGGAGCGCTGGATTGATAGCTGTTTTGAGCCCTCTGGCGTGTGCCTGCGACGAGCCTGACCAGCACTGCTCATTGACCGGAGCTCGTGAGATACGCCGCTTTGACGAACCACTCGTGCCCAGTAACGCCTCGCCAGGGAAGCCCGCAGGCTGCCCCGCCGCAGAAACCGGCTCTCCGAGTGTCGTCGCGGGCCCCATCGCAGACAGTGGGAAGCGTACGGCGACCACCGCTCCCGCTTCGAGTCACCACCGAGCGGCAGATCACAAACCGGCATCATCGGCTCCACCACAACCCATAAAGATAGATAAACTTTATTACAAAGATATAGATTTGTCTTGCCCCGAAGGGGCATCGCTAATGGTCGGGGCCCCTAGTCTAGGGCTCCGCTGGCTCTTGACATCTTCTCTTTCTCTCTGTATCAGCTTGAGCTGGTCGTCGAGGGCCGAGCTGGACAGCAGTGCCTCCCATTGTTCCCTCGTGGTGTTCGTATCGTGGTGTTCTATGCTGTGTAGCGTGCGCTCCCACGTAATGTGGTATAGGGGTGGTATAGTATAGCAGCAGAACACCGCTGCTACTTCGACTTGGCGTTGTACTGGCACCCGGGACTTGGCACCCGGGAAGGTTTTGGCAGATTGCCTCGCCACCTGCCCCGCTGTAGACCCAGAATGCGAGCAATTTTTACCACCACGGATCTCGGACTCTGAGTCGACCACTTCCGGCACTTTACCATCGCTTCCAGAGACCGAGACCACTTTCAGTCCACAGCCGTCAGTGAAACGGCTCCCAAACACATCAACGCCGGGGCGCATAGAGGAACCCAACCTATCCACGGGTCGTGGCAGGGAGATGCCACATCGTTTCATTTCAACGCAGTAGTTGGCCGAATTCACTGCCGTTCACAGCGCAATGAGGGAGGCCTCGCTAAAGGTCATCATCAGCAGAGACCCGCCCGCATGCAAAAGACGCGTAACACGCGCAAGACACCGAAAGAGACGCGCAAAAGATGAGTCGCGCAATGCTCGCGGCAGTGGCGCACTGACGGAGGGTGGCGGGGGGGGGGGGGGGGGGGAGGTTAAGGTGTTGTGACCGCCCCCCCACCCCTGAGGCCGAGGTACCCCCCCCCCCCCTCCAGTCCAACGTGTACCTTCAGAGCTCTGTTCTCATTGTCATTACAATTCAGGAGGTGGCTTGAGGTCGAATTTTCCTGATTGACAAAAACACTATCACTGTCTTGTATTTATGCATTTACACCTAAATTACTTCGAGTATAACGCTGAAGACCTAAACATCGTCATTATCCTTGGTGTCATCATTACTATAATTATGACGCATTTTATTTGCTGTTGGATTCCTCTGACTAAAGCAAGGCATATTATGCAAAGTGCTTGCTTGCAAAGTGAACTTGGCCTCGGGCGCTCGCAAAGCGGGCGCGAACAGAGAGAAGAGGACGAGGCAGATAATAATTTTGAGTCTATCTATCTTCAAACGACCACAGACCGCAACTTTCGTGTGATTAACTATAAACTACCTAACATTAGAACTAATTATGGGATGCAACGCTTGAAGTATAAAATTCCTAAGCTCCTAAATGAAAACAGGGAAATGTTAGACCTAATAAAGCAATCGTCTTCAATAAAATTGTATAGAAGAGATATATGTTACCGAACATAGCTCGTTGGTGTGATGTGTGGTTTTCATGTGGATTATGTGTTTTTTCGCTCTAAATGTTTATTCATGCCAGTTGGAGCCCAATGAATAGTACAGCGCTTTTATGTGTACGACAGTAATGAACCATGGCTGTTTTTGTTTCCTGTTTCCTATATTTGTTCCCGGATGCGTACTGTAGCAAATCGTGACGTCAAGAACTGGAACAGCAGTACTACAAATATGGTTAATTACGTTTCTTATTACTCGCCCAAACTGTGTTGCTCATGCTGTTTTTTTAATGCTTGCACATCGTTGTGCTTGTTTTTCTTAGATTGCATGTACAATTTTTTTCTCGAACTTGGCTGCTTAATTTGCTTGTTCACGTCTCCCCTACTTCTTTGTCCCTTTTCGTTTATTCTTACACTGTCCTGATTGCGTCGCTGGAGCGCAGATTGTACAGGGGTCAGGGCCTCAGTCAGGCGCTTGCTAGCGCCTTTAGTCCTGACCCTTCTGGTTTTCTGTAAGCAAACTGGAGAATTTGTGAATAAAAAAAAATAGAACAGCTGATTCATTTACTATATATATATTTGCGATACCTACAGCACCTGTAGGCCATTAGTGCAGCGGGGAATAAAAGCGTTCCGAATATAAAGAATACATATACATAACGGAACGCCGATTGATAACAGTTCATAATAGTTCAAAGAACAACAACATAAGTAATAATAACAATGAATGCATATACTGGGTGTCCCAACTATACCATGCACTAAGGTTTAAAAATATGCTTATGCCAAGTAGCTGGACAGAACCAAGGTAATGTTCTTTGCCGTCGCTTGGAGATACTGAGAATACTTTTTGCATTTCGCCTAATTGCATAATTCGTCTAAATTAATCAATCAACTTCTCAAATATTATAATTAGATTAAAAGTGTCAATAAGAAAATTCTAGAGCAAGATGAGAAACCCTCTATGCAGCTTTCTGTTGCTCAATGGGCGCTACATAAAAGTGATTTCCCGAGCGTGAAAGAAGCCCGTAAATACACGCATAGTGCCTCGAGCGGCCAGTCGCGCGGCAATTTCTTGCCCCTCCCACCGTTCCTCGCGCGCGACAGAACAAGCGCGCCGTGCGCGCCCTTGGTGTGGAGGGCAGACTCCTCGCGTATATCCGAGCACTCCTCACCGGCAGAACATCTGCTTTTCGTGTGCCATCAGCTAGCCCCGTTCGGTGACGTGCGGCGTGCCTTAGGGGAGTGTGCCATCCGCAGCAGCTAGTATGTGCGGGCGTAGCACAGTGGTAGAGTGCTTGACTCCGCGCAGAGGGTTCGATCCTGGCGGGAACGGGGCATCTTTTTTTTTTTTTATCATTCCTGGTGATAGCTGCGACGGACACAGGCAACGGTGGCAGCGGACATCGCCAACCGAAACGGCTATTGGATTGAGCCCATGACAGCTTACCAGTAGCGCACCCAGGATCTCTGCCAGGGGGGGGGGGGGGGGGGGGGTTGATAGTTTGCCAATGCCATCTAAACAGCACTAATTTCGATTTCTTCACAGGAAATTGTCAAAAAATTTGCTTTTTGCGAGTGTGCAGACGATTACGCGTCTTACGTCTTAGTTGCAGTACTCAAATGCGTAAGGAAAGAACAGGGGTTAAACAAAAGGGGGGGTTTAAGTCGGCCTCAGGGGGGGGGGGGTTACAACCCCCGAATCCTCCCCCCCCCCCCCCATCGGTGCGCCACTGCAGCTTACTCAGTAAAACGTCGCGGGTCCCCGCACATGCTTTTATCGACGGCAATGTGAATTTGACTTCAGGCGAATGGAATAGATTCAGAATGAAATAGCTTTACGTTATGTCAAACGGGAGAGGTTGTGAAAGAAATCATTCTCTTTAGTAGCAAACAAAGGTCGCTCTCCGTGCATTGGGTCGCGTAAAGAACCCCAGCCCAGTTGGTCGAAAGTCATCCGGAGACCCTCACAATGGCGTGCCTCCTAATCTGATAGTGCTTTTGGCACGTAAAACCCCAGAATTTAATTAATTTAGGGTCGCCCTCAGAAATTTCACCCTTTCAGAGCTACGAGAATTAAAAATTCGGTGAGCAGCATTTACATAGTCATGAAGCAACTCAAAATGAGAGGGGATGGCATGCGACGATACGTGCTCACCTAACGACGACGTTGATGTGGTCACCTCCGCTGCTGTCATCCGGGTTCAGGGTCATCAACGAGTCCTGAGAAGAAGCCGTGCTGGGCCTGCGGGACAAACGACATAATGATCAGGCCTTGTCCAGTCCAGCCCACGTAGCGCGGGCCAGAACGGCCACTTTGCTCACACCATGTAAAGCATAGCATAAGCATAGCATAATCATAGCATAAGCATAGCATAAACATAGCACGCTGTGAAGTACTGTGACACCGTTTGTTGTTTGAATGATACTTCTGGAGTGTCCTTGACAGCCCGCACTGTTAAATAACTGCCTTGCTTGGCTACGGAGCTCAGACACATCGAAAGGTTCTGATGGAAAAATTCTGACCCGAAATAACTGGCAGAATACATTGCTGCGAGCTCACAGGTATTCCCTGTAAAGTATCAATAACAAATGCAGCTTAGAACTGTTATTAATTTACTCTTGAGGTTCGTGCTAGCAACGAATCATAAAGTGCAGCACCTATCGATGTACTCATCAGCGTAGCTCCTATTTGTAAGTGTTATGTCACCGTTTTGCATTTCGGTGACGTGTGACGTCTGTAGCGAAAGAACTGGTCCGCAGACGTGAGACGGAGACGACCGTTTATTCCAACATTGTGGCGAAAACTGACTGATCCCTGCCCGTCGCGTGCCCTCGATCACTTCAGCTTCCTCGTCTTCCTACGGGTCCGGCACGCTCCTGGTTGTCCGATCTTCTATTTTTCCACATCCTCCCGGGCGGCCAACATGAATCGGATGCTTCGAAGGTGAGGAGCTTTAGGGGCGAAGCTCCTTAGGGTCGAGCCTTGTCCGCCGTCGCGCCGCCGTCGCGCCGTTGTAGCTACGCTAGTACTCGCCGCTCCCGCTAGAGGCGCAGCTGTGCTCTCTTTCTTAAGGTCCCTCAATACACTCCAAAGTATCGAAAGGCTTTCATGAAGCCGACGGCACCGGCGATAGGCTGATCTGTGACACGTGACCTTGCCCCGCCCCTTTGCCGCCATGATGATGATGATGAAAATGTATTTATTGTAGGATGGCTCGAAGGCCTATTATGTGGAATAGGAAGGGGAGAGGGAAGGAGAAATTAGAGCCGTCCTATAAGCTGCGTGTCCTTGGCGAAACCCAAGAGTGAGTCCAAAATGGCCCTGTCGGAATCCGCCAATCCAGTTGCCGGCCTAATCCACTCCTCGTAGGACGACACTTGCACCGCCCTCAGGTGGTGGTCCCGCTGCTTAGAGTAGCGCTGACACTCTCAAAACAAATGGGCTGCGGATGGTCGCGTGGCCACGCCGCAGTCAGGACACCTGTGCGGCTCCTGGGGTGCTTCTTCGTCCTCCGAGGCTGTCGAGGGGCCAGGTTCCTGCGACGGAAGGGGGCCAGGAGAAGGGAAAGGAGGACGTCTCTCCCTGAGTGGCCGGTACTGCCGCCACCGCTCTAGCACGTCCGGTGTAAGGACGAAGCCGGAACGGAGCCTATGCAGCAGCACCTGCCCCGACCTGGGAAGACCCACGGGAAGTGGGTTAGGGTCTGGCGGGACAATCGCACGGAGTTTCCTCTTGCGTCGGTTGGCTGCTACTCTCAGAGCTCTGTCTGGGTCATACGGTGGTCCTTTTGTCGTGCTAGCTGTGCTGGCGCTGAGGGTCTCTGAAGAATCCCGGGAGATGACGCGGTTGGAAAGAAGGGCGCGCGCCGCCTCATGGGCTCTCTCATTTCCATGAAAGTTCCCGGGAGGAGAGCTTCGCCTGTTCCGCTATGCACATTGCTGCGGTGATTTCTATCCGGACGGTCCGATATGCCTTGTGCGGTTGGGTGCCGGCCGGAGGACGGCAAGAAGTTATTTTGAATCCCGCAGGGCAAACAGAACCTAACCAGAAGTGTGGTTGCACAGAATTGGACGGAAAGACCGTCGGCACGACCATGCGAGGTAAGCAATGTGACACAAAGGCGCAAGAAAAAGCATGTGCCGTGCTGCGATAGTATTTCATTCGTGCGCGCTGATTTTGATGGCCCACATTTGTAGAGATGATTCATTTTAGTGCATCACAAACCCGCTGACGTAGGTCATGCAGTACGAGCCTAGCATGCAAGTAAATAGAGCGACGGAAGCGCACTAACTTGCTGACAAATATCCGCAGTGTGTTGCATGCGATAAAAATTTATTCGCCACCGTGGCGTAGTAGTTACTGTGGTTACGGTGCTCGGTTGCGGATCGGGTCCTGTATGCAACGCGCACAATTTCGAGGATCGGCGATGACACGATCAATAACGCCGCTTTGGGATGTCACGACAGTTGCGCTGACTCGTAGCGCAGAATAGTAAAACACACGCAAGTGGTCGGGCAATCGCCGCACGCAGTGACAAAAACACTGTTGGCGCACTCGTTTCCACTAAATTTTAGTTTCCACACACGTGCGCAGGATGTTTACTTTCAGCGAGGATCGCACGTTTTAGCGACGCCATGTCGAAATTTTTTCGTTCCGGATGACTGTCAGCCTTCTTTTTTGGATGCATTCTTCGACCGAAGTAACCGCTATATGTACACAGCACACTTACGAGCAAGAAAGCCGCAGAGCAAACGGATTAAGCGCACGCAGTCAGCAAGGTACGGCCAGTAACGGCGACCAAGAGTAGCGCGGATAAACTCGCCTCGCGTTGTCTTCGGTTCCGGCTTGTTGTTTACCGTCAAGGGCTTCGACTATATTGTGAAATGAAAGCGAATCAACACGCCTCCATTTTTATTAATTATATGCAGCTAATTTAGGTTGCGAAATGCAATGTAATACGAGCGCGAACGAACGAGATGTAAACATGCCGAATCGAGGCGGCGATCAAACATTCCTTCCGCTCTCTTGTGTGCTTTTCTACCAGTGTTCATTTGAAATTAAAGGCACAGTTTTAGCATTTTGGGCCCTTATTTCGGTCTTCATTACAGTCAGGCATCAGTAGCTTTTATTTCCTAGCATGTGCAGATATTTTTCCACCTGCTGAATGCCGCGCTTTAATCTGGGCGTCGTCTGCTACAGGAACTTTCTAGGTGGCGCGCGCGGCAGATGTCGCTACCTTAAAAATTATGGAGGGACCTTACTCTTTCTCTCTCGTTCCCGACGCTCTCTCTCTCTCTCTCGCGTTAGAGTGACCTAGAATATGGGAGAGTGTCCAAAGCACCGGCTCCGGCGAGGGACTTTTTCTGTGAACTGCCGTGCCGCGCCGCTGCTGCTCCGGACCCGTGGGCTTTTCGCGCTCGCGAAGCGCGCGGGAAGCGAGGGTCGTCTGCTACGCGCTGTAGTTTTTTGCGTTCATTTTCCATGCAAAGCACTTAAACTCTATTTAACTTCAACAGTGTGGTGCTGCATGGAGCTTACCCATCTTTGAGCGTTTCTTTGTGCTTGGGCTGCGAGATAATGCAAAAACTAACGTATCAAACTCATCAGCGCGGCCTGGCTCCGGTGCTAGAGTTCGGGAACGGTATTACGGTAACTGTGCGTGCGTAGAAACGCGCTAAATGAGCCCGCCCAAGGAAAGAACGTAGAAAAGATACGTTATTCGCATTGGTACGCGGGCAAATAGCACCATGCTTGCAAGAATAAGAGTAACGAAAAAAGTAAATTACTCGCGCAGTCAAGTGAAATACTACGTGCGTGCAGTGACCGCTTCGCTCACCATTACGCGCTTTTCGCTCACACTCACTAGTGGTTTACAGCTATACGCATATGTATTTATTGGAATATTATTGCAATAGCAATTAAATGGACACTTCAACCGGATTTCTGCCGTCGGCGTCGCCGTCGTCGTCGCCGTCGCCGTGAGGTTCCGTATGGATTCCAAGGGCGATAAAATCGTCGCCGCGCGCAGTATGCGCGAGCGAAAGCGCGCGGGGGACGAGCGCTATCACGGAGAGCGAACGCACTGCGGAAAGCAAACGCGACCGTCGCGCGAAAGGCCGTGGGGGTATGGGAGGGAGGGAGGCGAGGCGACACTGTGCTGCTTCACCAAATGCTTATCTTGCAACCGGGCGCAAGGGGAACTGGCCACTTAATCTCCCACGCGAATGCAAGAAAGCTGAAGGCAGCGCGGGAGAGAGGGGGGGGGGGGCAGCTTCTCCTCTGTCAACAACAACTCCTCTGCACTTTGCCCGGCGGTGGCGCTAGCCCGCACCATCTCTTATCTCCACACTGCTCTGACCTTTGTATGCGCTGTGCATTCGCCGCTCAGTTTCCGTTGAAGCGATAGACCGCGCGAACCTCCGCTTGCTGCCAGCGTTTTGACAGTCGTTGTCTGCGGTCATTCAGTGTGATCTATTCGTGTTTGCTTGTGCGCGCTGACACCACGATTGTTAATTCAGTTAGTCAGCGAATGTGTCCAAGTTTATGCAGCCGATAAAATTACTATCCCTACTCCGAATAGCTCTCTACTAATTTGCTATCGCAATCGATGCTTCGCCTTTCGGGCGAAACTGCGACATTTTTTTTTCTTAGCCACGACAATATTTTATTATGAATAGAGCAGTGAGAAGGTGTAAGGGAAGCAAGAGAAAGAGCAAAGAGGGCCCTAACGCCGCAATTTTGATGGCTTATTTCGCTTCAGAGATTGCGTACACGAACAATCTTGCTGTACGCTATCTCTTCAACACAAACTTCGCGCATGATGTACCTTAAGGTTCACCGTGAGCCAAGCTTTTTTTCAAATTCAGACATTCGAAAGAAAAGCCATTCGATCCAGCCAATATAGCTAAACAAATATTTTTTTTCTACATTGAAATGAATAGAAAGCTACTACTGGCCTAGCCATTTACTAATTTGTTATGTAAAAGTTATTACTGGAATAGCCTTGTTTTAATAATCTGTGAATCCTCTCTGAAATTAGCAACATGTAACTTCTTATTATACCATAGTTATTGCGTAACGTTTGAGTTTTTACGTAAACTAACAAGCATTCATGGCGCGTGATGATGTTTGTGCTTGCATTATATTGTGTGGAAAATTGTCTTGAAAATTACTGTCTTTGATGCACTACAAATATCGCTATTGATTCTACATGTCCCTAAAATAGTTGCCTTCAATAACAGCACAAAAAATGAAAAGTTTATGTTCTGGTGATTAGTTGCCTCTTTCATTACGTAACTACAATTACGTAATTATTTATCAGTAAGTATATTTGCTGTGTACCAACCAACGAGCATACGCAACAAATATTCCTAAAGTTACTTTCATGTTAAAATTCGCTTAGTGTTGGCGCTCTTGCAACACAAGAAGGTGAAAGACTAGTTGCACATACGTAATCCATCATGTTCGTTTCCTGACGCTTGCTCGTAATTATGAAATGAGGCATATGTATACAATGTTGCACTGTTAACGTTTAATTTATTTTGGTTTGTCTTGTTTTTTGCCGCGTATATTTCGCGCGTACCCTTTACCTATAGACGCCGTGCTATAGCTTAGTGGCTTTGGTAGGTTGTACTGCGAAGCTCGAGGACGCGGGTTCGATTCCCGGCCACGGCGACTTACATTTCGATGGAGGTGAAATGCATAAAACACCCTTATACATAGATTTAGGTGCACGTTAAAGAACCCCAGGTGGTCGAAATGAACGGAGACCTCCACTGCGGCGTCTCTCATAGCCATATTGTGATTTTTGGGTTTAAAACCCCAGAAATTATCATTACTATTATTACCCTTTACCTGTGCTCTCAGTTCTTCATGATATATGGGTAAGTTCGACACGTTGAGATCGAGATTGGCATTCAACGCGTTTTTATCGTCACACCCACAGCATCAGAGGGATTTCTGGCCGTCGTCATATGACCACACGTCATATTGTTATCGTTAATCGTGACGTGAGTGCAAATATGTCAAGTTACTAATGCCATGACCCATCAGTCATCTTCGTCACACGTTTGTGCCTTTCCACACTATATACCGAGTGAACGAGCCGCGAGAGTTACGCGGTTTGTATTTATTTATGGTACCGCGGCATCGGCCAACAGAGACATGCCGCATCCCAAGACCCTGTTAAGGATTTCGCCTTAATACAGAAACAGCAGAGTGCGGGAGGCAGTCTTATAAAGTAAATCGAATGCATGAAATAAAAGAAAGGAAACGATAAGGTGTAAAAGCGTTAGCATGAGCTAGCCATATCTGCAACGTTCTCTCGGTTATTATCGCGGCCTCCAGCTTATTTTCTTCTGCAGCACGCTCACGTTGCTCATTCCACGCATTACTAAATGAAGTAAGCGCGAGGAATACGTTACTCAAACAACCACGTAAACGCGGACCAAGCTAGCTAGAAGGAAATAGACAAAATACCCGTATTCACAGCCGGAAAACACGTTCTCTGTGTAGTGAGTCACTGCGGTATTACCTTTCAGTGACGTGGTACTTAATATATCCCAAATTATCGCGATGTTGGCTAATAGCAACCAAAAAAAATCACAGCATATCCACGAAGTGAATGATGATGAGTGGGCGAAGCACCGGGGATCATTCGGGTAAACCACAGCTACGGACGAGAGATAAAGAGAGCGCGCCTCGGGAACGAACGGCCTTGAGCAATGCAGCGCCCCTAGCTACGGACGAGAAAGAGAGCGCGCGTCGGGAACGAACGCCCTTGTGCACCGCAGCGCCCCTAGCTACGGACGAGAAAGAAAGAGAGCGCGCGTCGGGAACGAGAGAAAGAGAAGGCGCGTCGGGAACGAACGCACTTGTGCACCGCAGCGCACCTAGCTGCGGACGAGAGAGAAAAACGCCGGAAGCGTTCTCCGGAAGCCCTAGCTGGCTTCCGGAACCGGAACCGGAAGTGGAAACGGAAGTTGGCTTCGGGTTATACTATACATATACATATATATGTATATATATGCGTATACATACATGCATAGCGGTCTCCATGCCAACCAGAGCTACGGACTTCTAGTGAACACTTCATAAACTAGAGGTGGCTACATACTACTACCATAGAATAAAGAACCAACTTTAGAGAAGGGAAACTGTGGCTTCCACAGTGGTACGAAAATAAGAAGCGGCAGCGCATGTAACTTACTTAGGCATAAGACAGATGGCGCTGCTCAAACAAGAAGCGGAAATGAATTTTTTTTTTGAGCAAAATTCAATATGGCCGCTTTTTACCGGTCTTACAGTGCCGGTTGCGTACGCTGGTACGCGCCGCGCTCGCCTGGTTGACGTTGCGGCACTCCTCATTGCCTTGGCTGCCGCGTAGTTTTCGCGTTCTAATTGCCAGGAGACCAAAGAGCCTCTACTGACGCCCATAAAAACAAGCCACAAGTGAGTGAACGGAACGTGCGACTTTATTCCCAGAAGACAAGCAGTGCACCTTCTCGTACAAGAGCAAAAATAAAAATTGCATTTCGAGATGCGGTGGAATCATTAACGCCCCAGTGAACCATTAATGTACCATAGATGTCCATAGAACATCATGTTTGAGACATTGCACACATCCTATAGATATCTATATTTCTCCAAACGTTACAAATACGTACCATGGATAATCTAAGTCCCATCCAGATCACGTTGCTCTAACGTTGAAAGGATGTCGCAGCTGGACATAAGTAACCTCTAATAGATGTTCTTTTTGGGGACGCAGGAGGTCCATAGAACATCTAGTGGATTTTTCCTGCTGACGCTATGAGCTGTATACCTGCGAGTGCCACAGTAGATGTACTATTGAATACAAATGAAATGCGAACAGCAGAGTGTGTGGCCAAAACGTAACTAAAAGCACAGTGTGTGGCGTCGGCCAGCGATGATTGTACACATGCATGTGGTTTCGATGCGGAGTGCGGGGCTGCTTGTCCTAGTGCGTATTACGTCACCTGTATTTTGTTGGAAGCTTGTATTCTCACCCCGCCATTGCAGTGCCATTCCTATCTGTGATTATCTGTGATTCCTATCGGTGGCTAGCACTGTTGCGCATCCAATGCAATACATTTTTCGTACTATTCAAATTACGATTAGACACTGGCAGCTTTGATGGTGGTAACAAAAGCAAAGCAATGCACGTTAGCAAGCTGGGTGCATGCCAGCTATATCACGCTACAGATGTAGCGATGGTGCTAGTCATCATAACACTGTACTGCCAGGTGGGTATGGCACTGCCTGAGGAGAGATGAGAAAACAACTTTCGGACAAAATACGGGTGACGTTTATCGCAATAGGGCGAGCAGCGCTGCACTCTTCTTCGAGAACTACATCCCCACGCACGTGCACAACGACTGGCCGACGACATGCACAGTATACCTTTAGTTATGCTTCGGCCACACACTCCGCTGTTCGCATTTAATTTGTCCTCGATGGTACATCTGCTGAGGCACACTAATGGCACAGTTACCCCCATTGTCGGCATGCAGCTGGTGACTTTGCTTGAAATGTTTTGTTAACGTGTAAACGTGTGAATGTGAAAATATAAACTGCAACACTTAAGGTGAAATCCTTAGATGGCTCAATCGTCGAAAAATCCGATGTCCAGCGTCGCAGCACCAAAATTCAATGGCACCAAAATTGGGGATTGAACCCTCAACCTTTGGTGTTAATTAGGTCGAAGGGAATTAAGGTACAGTTCATTAAGATAGAGTTAATTGAGGCACTCTAACCCACGGCCTTTGTTGGGAGTCGAAACCACTTGGAGATATGGGCGAACCAGCCACATCTCCAAATTATCTCCAAGTTGGATTCCAATTGACATGGTGAAGGTAGAGTCGAACCCACTACCTTGGGTGTTCATTAGAGCGAAGTTACTTAAGGCAAGTTAATTACGGCAGAGTTAATAAGGCACTCGAACTCTCGAACTTTGGTGGAAGTCGAACCCACGACTTTTAGTGTTAATTAAGACAAAGTTAATTAAGATACAATTAAGGCACTCAAACCCTCGACCTTTGGTGGGAGTAGAGCCCGCAACCATTGGTGTTAATTATGACGAAGTTAATTAAGGCACTCGAGCCCACAACTTTGGTAGGAGAAAACAATAGAAGTAACAACGCATGCGAATGACAAATAGTTTAATTAATGCTTCGTGAGTGCGCAGGCTTCTGCCTTCATCCTCTTCAGTGTTCGCTAAAGTGACTGTCAACTTTTATATACAGTTCTAGTGCTCATCAAAATGCGAAAACTGTGCTAAGAAAACCGTAAATCCGCATTTTGATCATTATGCATCATTACAAACCCTGCAATGGATAAATGAAAAATAGTGAGTTCAGTAAGCACTAGGTAAAGCACACCAGTGAAACTCACAATGTCATACCAATGTTACTTTTTTATTTATACAACTGATAATGCTTTATTACAAAAATGATCGGCCCCCAGCCACGCACATAAATGAAATTATGCATTACATGTTCGCGCTGTATACAAAAAGAGGTTAAACGCGGACCTAAAAAAAAACGTATTCAAAAACAGACTTGAAAATTAAACTTTATTAAAACACAAGTAACGAGTAGGCACAAAATGACCTAGTAGGCACAGTGCCACAATTATAATTAAAAAGAATAAAACTGATTAGTAAGAGGTAGTATCACATACTAATTAATGACCAAAAGTGCATGGCCTGCTTGCCAGCACCTGCTTCTGGGGCCGCCGGATTCAAGATAGAAAGCCAGTGCTTTCTAGCTGCATTGAAAAATATATGGTAAAATAAATTCCACGCAAGCAGAATCCAGAGATGGAATGTTCATCTTGATAGGCAACTTGGTCAGGCAGCTTCTCAGATCACAAAGGTGCCAATAACATAATGCTGCCAGAGACTTAGAGATAGGCATTGCAAATGAGAAATATCCCTGACACTTGAAGAGGAACGCTGGAAACCAAGCGATACAAACATGTGCGAAAATTAACCATCAGAACATTGCCTCCAGAACAATCCCGTAAGCGCTCCGCAAGGCGAACAAACGTACCTCAAATAGCAGTCAGAAGCACAGCTCTAAATTTCAGCACGCAACTGTACAGTTCTGCCTAGTATATACGTACTTGGGCCATGGTCAACCGCACAAAAGTCGAAAAGACACAAATAAAGCACACGCTGCTCGCACCCGGAACATTGCTGCGCACTTGCATGGAGGCGCGTGTTGCTGAATTGATATCAGTGGCGATGCGAAGTCAAAGCTATTGCGAGTTCAAGCTTCTTTTTTTCTGTATAAACTGTCGTAATACATCAGCAAGTTAAAGGTTACGTATTTTCAACAATGTACTAACAGATATAACTGAAAAATAAAGCATCTTTGTATGGAGAAAGAAAATGACGCAACCGAGAACGAAAGCATAGCGAAAGAAATGGCGAAAGTATTGGCTTTTGCGCGCGGTGTCCGGCAGCAACGTTACTAGTCCTCCAGCAGTGCGTGCAAAGGTCGTGCTAAATTGCAAAATAATCAATTTAATGCTTTTGCTCTCCTAGCTTCCCATTGTTAGGCATTAGAGACAATTTGCTTGTATTTCTGCGGCATAGTGCGTGCATCGACTCATGACGCACAATGTATCATCAATGCACGAGAGCTTTGAATGTGCAAGAGATGTCCAAATCATAAGGACATTCGACGTCCTCTGGATGACTCTTGACTGCCACGTACTAGTCGAACATACTATAGATGTAAACTGGACGTCGTTAAATGTCCTGGATATTTGGTCTTTTGTGGTACATCCAATGGATATTTGTGGTTCACTGGGGCGAGCTCGTAAACGGCTCACTTTCGTCGTCGCACATGGCGGTCTGGTAACGAGCGACGACCAGCAGTGCAAGCAGATTGGACAGTGTCCCACCTGTTTGCACCGACAGTCGCCGTTGAACATGAGCAACTTGCATTGCGAAGCAATCGGGTGACGCAGGCATCTGCTGCCGCAGCCAACACAGCGACATGGACTACCCGGAAATTTAAAGTTACCTCCGTTCGAACCTGCACGTTTCTTTTTTTGCTATTTCGGGGGCCGAGAATGTGTAGGTCACACTTGGTGCCCCTCTATCGTTCAATATGGACATGGTCGGTTTCGCGGGCATCACCTTCGGCAGCCTTTTTGCGGGCCTTTCAACTTCACACACATCGGACCATGTAAGCATGTATGCTGGTCTAGGATTGCCGCAAAAAACACACGAGACGAAGAAAGAGATAACACGAAGCTGTACTGACAACTATTATTTAATGAAACGAACGCCGAACTTATATAGATCAGACACACGTGTGCACCCGAAAAGGAACGAGAAATCCAATAAAAACACAGAGCGACTTTCAACAGGGTTGCGATAGAAATGCTAGGATAAACATTTGTAGACTACCGAGGCACCCAACACGTGTGTATCACGTAGAAAAATAAAAAAGTTCCTTCTGGGTAACAGCAACTGACTGAAAACTAACGCAATCACCATCCTTAAAGTGTCGCATGGCTATTGCCTCTACAAACTCTCTTTTCAGCTGGCCATTTTTTCTGCCGATAATCTGCTGTTACTCAGAAAGAACTTTTGTTTCTTTCCACGTGATACACATGTGTTAAGTGCCTCACTAGTCTATCAGCGTGTATCTTAGCATTTGTATCGCACCACTCTTGAAGGTCGCTCTGTGTTATTATGGGTTTTCTCGTTGCTTTTTGGGTGCACACGTGTGTCTGATCTATATAAGCTTGGCGTTCGCTTCATTAAATAAACAGTTGTCAGTACCGCTTCGTGTTGTCTCTTTCTTTGTCTCGTGTGTTATTTGCGGTAACTTCCCAAATCATGAATCACCAACTGGCCTACATCTATACTCTTCTAAATGATGGTCACGCCAAATCGTGGCCGAGGAAGGCCACATGCATAATTTGCCCATGGCTGCAGCAGGAAAGGACAGAACGGGGAGCACTAATCACAAAGCATGTAAATTGGAAGTCTATGTCATTGTGCGGACTGCAGGAGCGAATGCTTACCACGAGAGACTGCTCCCCAATGCAGCTGACCAGGCCGCCACGTCCGAGAAACGTAACACAGCAACCATAACCAAGTCAGATAACAATGAAATGAGATTGCAATCACTGACCGCATAAGGTCCACACAATACATTATACATTGGTGAAGATCCATATGGCAACAGTGAGCATTCACGGACATGGGTCACTTACGGCACATTCAGCTGTCCGACTACAGGCATAGCGCTTGACTCCAACACACATGGTGGTCTGGTAATGAGCGACACCAAGCAGCGCGAACAGATTGGGCGGCGTGTCCCACCTATTTGCACCGACAGTCACCATTGAATATTAGCAACTTGCATTGCGAAGCAATCAGGTGATGCAGGCATCTACTGCCCCAGTCAACACCGCAACATGGACTACCCAGCATTTTAGCATTAACTCCTTTCCAGCCTGCACGTTTTTCTTTGGAGGGCCGCTAATGTATGGCTCACACTTGGTGCCCCTATTTGTCTCACTATGGACAAGTCGGTTTCATGGGCATACCTTCGGCAGCCACTTTTGCGGGCCATTCTACCTAGGTGGCTATCAACTTCATACAGCTCAGATCATGTAAGCACGTATGCTGGTCTATGTTCATGCTAAATTGCAGCTGACGAAGGCCACAAGCAAAATTTGCACATGGCTACAGCAGGAAAGGACAGAACGGGGAGCACCAATCACGGTGCGTGTAAATTGGGAGTCTATGTTGCTGTGCGGACTGCAGGAGCAGGTGCTTACCTCGAGAGACTGCTTACCAATGCAACTTACCAGGTCCCCACATCCGAGAAACGTAACACGGCGACCACGACCAAGTGGGACAGCAGCGAAACCAGACTCTGTAATCAATCACTTCAGTGTAGCACAAGGTACACTGAAGGTTATCGAACAAGGCAAGGCTAAACAAGCAGGGCTACACCCAGGCTATTGAGCAAGAAGAGCAATGCTGAATAAGACTAGGAATTAAATATGGCAATCAGAAAGCTTGTGTTCATGAAAGAAGCCACTTGGCTCTACAAGCACTGAAGGCCAAAAACATTAAGAAAAGTCAAATGCTACATAGCACACGGTGCAACGGTTAATGCAAGACGCATTCCGATGCTGCATCGGCTATTTCTGGAGAGGAATTGTACATGGCAGCATACACTAAGAAATATTGCTACAGATATGGTATGCTACTAGACAGTGAATGGTATTAAGTATGAGCACAGAATCGGTTGACCTTCATGTTTGGATGAGGAAGAAGAATTATCCCTAGCAAGAGTGGGGAATGAAAAAGCTTGCATTTATAGAAAAAATGTATACTCGGCATAAATGGAATTTGACATGACCAGGAAGCTGATTAAGGAAGGGCAAACTGATGGAACTCTTTTGGCCAGCGTCGTCCATGCTTGTTGAATGGTTGCAGGTGCATCTCAACATGAAGAATTTCTAGAAAGTCTTTGTTGAGGTACCTGGATGACTCGGCCAATACCCGTGCTGGTGGAATGATGGCTGAGGCTCTTTTCAGTCTTGACACAGTCCTCCGTAGACTTGATATCTCATCCAAATACTTCTGCATCCGCTTCTTTGTTTGTGGTGTAAAATCCTTGTAAATTCGGCTCCAGCCCCTTCCTGTCAGGGTAGATGGGGGCTCCTGTGATGAGGACCATGGTGTGCTTGGTGCAGATTCTGTTGGGGCAGAACAGTAACACATGAGATACAGCACAGATTAGCCAAACTCATGTAGGGCTTTCTTTTATGTTTGAACCAATTATGCTGAACCGTAAATGTGGGAAGACATTCATATCATCTGCTACAAACAAATGACATGTATCTCAAGACTAGTGAGCCAATACAGTATATATCAAGGATATTTATTTCTGAACTTGGTGTTGTTTACCTTGTAGTAACAGCCAAAGTCCACACAATGGCCTTGTTGTAGCAGGAAGTAGCTTGTCTTTGGTGTATGGAGTGCTGCTTTACACTGGTGCCATCCTCTTTACTGCATGTCTGGAACAGAAATTTTGATTGCATCAGAAATTGAAAAAGCACAATTTTGCAATATGAAACGCAAGAAGGTGTGAGATATATATTGTAATGGTTTTAGACTGCAGAACACATGAAACTGTACACTTTGTTCTAAGGTGCTTAAGCAACATGTTAATTAAATGAATATTGCTAACTGCCTAACTACAATGCGTGTCAACAGCTTAAGTATTATTAGGATCACAAATGAGAGCATTTGTGCGCTCATTTATACACCAGAAGTTATCACGCTGCTGGTTCCACAAGCAAATGCAAGACAAACATGAAGCTATTAGAACTGCTGCATTCCTTTTCTGCACGAACGTGATGCACCCCTTTATTACTGCAAAAATAAATGCCCCAAGGTAAATCAAACGGAACAGCAAGAACACTTGGAACCAACAAGTACGAAATATGGGTAAATTATCATGCGTGCAACTCTTTAATACATTAAATTCAGTACTTTCACTTCAATTTACCAAAGGGTTATCCGGCTTTGTGGACGAAAGCAGTTGCCGGCGGAATCGGATCTATATATATATATATATATATATATATATATATATATATATATATATATATATATATATATATATATGATAAGGCTACGCAGTCGCCTACGGCCAGGGATACAACGAGATGAAAAATGTGATGGGTGTTCCGATATCGCTGTCTTTTTCGTCATTGTGTTTGCACAACGATGGCCGCGCAACTAAACATCATTTCGGAAACAGCAACGGAGGGTCCTGACTAGTCGCCCATATGTAATGCAGGATCTAGTTCGTTAACTTGTCTCCGCCTGTAAGTTAACGACACGAATATTACATAACGATTCAAGAAGCCGCGATGTTAAACGACTTACCGGTATTGCCGTCCTCAGTCGCAGCAGAATCCGGCTCCCGTTTCGATGCAGACTTGTTCCGCATGGCTCACGACCGAAACCTAGCTTTCGGGCTTACATTTCTCGCAAACCCGTCACTTCACCCCAAGTTAAATAACGCGAGGTGTCGAAGCGCGATAAACTGGTTTTAGCACAAAATAAGCAACCAGCATAAGTGTACGAACCAATGAATCCGTGCTTGCCGTGTTCGCGAAAAATACCGGTAAAAATTTTAAATCCAGGCCAGAGGTCACGTGGGAGATCGGTGATGATGAACGTTATTTTGCGTTTATAATGGCAAAAAAGAAACAGTTGGTACTCAACAGTACAATCTCTAATTAAGAATAATAATTTTGTGCTCTATGTCAAGTAATAAAAACGCTTCGATGAGCGCGGGAGAAAGTTTGTAGGTTAAAATTGCGCTTATTACGGCGCCTCTAGCGCGAGCTACTGAACTCACTTAGGCATATTTTCGAGGGGATGTACTATGCTTGTTTTGTTAGCAGCGATTTTTTCGCCCTCTGTAGCCATTTGGTGAACTGGCGAGTTTCCGGGGCCTGCTACTACCTTCCGGGGCCTGCTACAGTGGCTAGATGGGTAGGTGTGCCGACCGGCGCGTCTGGAGCGTAGTTCAACGCTTCTCCGCGTCATGACGCAAAATTGGCGCTGCGGTCAGTAGAATGGTTCCACAGCGCGCGTCGTCTGCTACAGGGAGCTGGCGACGTGCAAAAAAAATAATAAAAAAAAATAAATAAATAAAATAAAGCCCGTATTGGAATAGTTCTATGTCGTCTGTTCGTGTCAGTTTCAAAGCTGAAGAGCTCCGCGTCTCTCGTACTGTTTGCAAGTTCCTAAGCGATCTGGAATATTCCAGGTCGGAAAAATGACCGGCGAGATTAGCGGCGGCACTGCTCCACCAAAGAAGGCCACCAAGGAGACTTACTGCTTCGCTCCGAACTGCAAGTCTGGCTCTAAATTTGTGAGAAAGACAGCGGAAATGTTAGCCCCGGGCTGCTCAGTAGCTTGCTCAGTATCGGCGACGTTAATGAGTAAACCGTACACCGAAAAGCGTACGTCGATGAGCTCCTCGACATTGGAAATTTGCAAGCCGCACATGAGGTGCTCAGCGCCTGCAACATCGAGCACCGCTGCGCTGCTACAGGGAAAATAAAAGTGACTCTAGGCTATATATATAGGTTCTATATAGCAGGCTATGTAGCAAGGAAGTTCCGGCAAAGAACCAAGTGCTCCGATTGCTCAGGGACATTACTAAATTCAACAGAATGAGTAGGTCAGGGCTGTTGCTCCCTTCTGAAGCAATAAAAAAAAAAAAAGAAAGGAAAGAAAAAAAAAAACTGGTAGCATCACTCGAAGACGCCTTCAAGCTGTTCTTCAGTTTAAATGAGTTACGAAGGAACAGTATCGCCGACTTTGCATCCTTTCTGCAGCTGAATCCTCCGAATTTGATCGGCTGTGAGCGGCACAAGAAAGAGCTCGCAAACGATGTTGTGAAGTTCTATTCACGCCTTTACTTTCTTGTCAAGGGCAAGAACATCGCGCGCGAAAGCAACAGGGAGAAGAGGGATCACCTGAAGCGGAGGCGTGTGCTGTGAATAATGTTATGATGTTGTGGACCAACGTTGCGATCGACCTTGCTGGCGCTAGGCTATTTATGTTGGTGCGTCTGCTTACTCAAGTTATGAGAGCTCTTGTATTTTAAATATATTCATGAATCTAGCCCAATACGTATTGCTTTATTTTATTGCAACCAAACAGTGAACCATATGCACTTACCAACACAATTCGTCTCGTAACAATTTAAACACCGTAACAGATACCGAGGCAGCAATAAACGCAATAGCTGGATTTCTCGAAATTGAAACATTAGAACTCACTAAATCACGTAAACACGTTTCCATATACCGTATAAAACCACTGCAGTATTGTTGTATGCATGTAAAAAATGCATCTACGCATTTAACACAATGGGCTGGAGCGCCGCGTTTATACCAATAAGTGTGACCAATCGCCAAGCAAGAAAATTGACTTCAGCATCTTCTGTCTTCTGACTAGACGACAGTAACAAATTCCCCATTCTGGCTTTGCCTACACTGCTCAAAACGGCATTGTATAACGCGTACTTCAAAGCTAGAGCAGATCTGCAGCGATACTAGACAGTTTTAGCATAGCACCGCTTACGCTCCGCTCCGCTCAGATTTCATGCTCTGAGATACTGCAGGGAACTTCGTAGATTTTGTATTTGATAAGCGCGTCTTGCCGAGATGCCAGCGACGCGCTATCAGCTCGGCTGCAAAACGACGAAGAGGCCAAGTAGACACGCTGTCACGCTCCGCTCGGCCGGCTTTGTAGCGGAGCGAGGGATGCGGTCTTCGTTCCGCTGCCGTTATGAGCGTTATGCTCAAGCACAATAGCGTTCCCTCTATGCGGTTGTGTGGCATTTGCTAGCATATGCCGGTCTGAGCGGAGCGCTCAGCTAGAACCCTCTACTATGAAACACGCTGCTTGTCTACACAGCGCAGCCGACGTTGCGCGCGGCTCAGCCGTTATACTCGTTGCGCGCGGCTCAGCCGATATACGTCGGCTTCACGGGAGCGGACGTGTCGATTGAGGTGCCATTTCAGCGCAGCTGGAGCAGCGTGCCAAAGAGATAAGTTTTGTTATTTTATATTTCACTTTTTGTTTTTTTAGGAGGGTTAGCTTAGCCAAGCAATCTTTATTAATTATTTTAATGCTTTTTCACTTCCTTGGTCTTCTCGCTTAGATAAAAGTAGTTAAGAATAATTTTTTTTGCCACATCTACGCCTTGTTAGTACGATATGATGGTTGGTACTAGGGGGAACCCACGCGTGCGTTGTTCTGAGTGCGAGCGTTCCTACGCGCTGGAAGAAACGCTGTTTAAGTCAGCACGCGAAGCGAATGGTGCAGATTTTATCTGTAGGATGTGTGTGATAGGGTCGCGGCTAGACCGCCTAAAGCAAGACAAGGATAAGTTAGCTAAGCGGGTTGGAAAGCTAGAAAAGGACCTTAAAATCGAGCAGAAGCAGAGGAAGGAGGCAGAAGAAAAGCTAGCTAACGCAGAAATCCAGCTGAGCGCCACCATTCTGCAAAGCAATGATGAACGCATCGAGGCGAGCACCGCGAACGGAGCTGGCTCCGATACGAGTGCAGAGACAGCCGAACCCGCCACGCCGGGAAGCAGTGGCGGAAACGTCAGTGATAGCCACGAAGGGGATACCACTGACGCGGCCGGGGAAGAAAACAAAGCCAAGGGCAAGGATAAGAAAGGAGGGGAGGGCATTGTGACTTCGGAGGCAGCTTTCGGCGATGAGGGGGAAGGAAAGCGTCGAGTTGTCTTTGTTGGGGATTCCAACATGCGTAAAGTAGAACCGGCGATAGCAGAGAAGGTAGGGGCAGACGAACGAGTCCAGGTTAGCGCGCTTCCGGGAAAGCCGATTAGAGAGGTGATAGCGAAGGCCAAGGAACGCATGTGGTGATGATGATGATGATTTATTGGCATCCCCTTTGAAACGTGGTGGCGACAAATAGTCACCTTGCCTGCTTGATTTAAT
>NW_023606514.1:0-27207 GCF_013339745.2 Dermacentor silvarum
AGCTTTTTTCATTAGCCCTCCGGAAGTACGGTCATGGCATGCATATTTTTAGGATCAACGGTATGCCCATTGGGTTCTTTGGCACAGCAAGCCAGTCTCATAAGGTGGCCAGTGTCCCGAAGAGTCTCTGTTCTATTTGCGGCAAAGAACATACAAGAATGTGCTGATCATCATATCTTCAAAGTATAGTAAAAAACATGTTATCTGGATCTATTTTTTCTTTCTCTCTCTCTCTCTCTTAGTGCCAGCAAAGTTCTCGAGGCACCATTTTGTGACTCGCAGTGTGCTTAGGTGCTGATTGTGAATTTGCTCAAATGACCCATTTATTTTCTCTGGAAGTAGCGTTACCCAGTCTGCGCAGAACGGTGTAATGCAGGAAGTACGAGACCCGTCTCTTGTTGATGCTGTGTTAAGCTTCCCAAACGTCCATATTCAGTGGATCGAAACGCCGCCTTGTGATATACATTGTCTGAAGAAGAAGTAAAAAAAAAAAAGTTCTCTCTCGCCTTGAAGGATCGTTATACCAGGGTGCAATTGTGTTGTGGGGAGGTGGAGCCTGGCAATCCTTAGTGTTGTTCTTTGGTAGCATTCCTCCTCCGCCTCTCTGGGCCTCATTTAGCGGGCTCTGGTGGGCATGCAACGTACAGTGCACTACGAGACTAGTGTATCCTGCTGTGGTTTCATCCTCTCTGTTCCCTACCCCCTCCCCCTTTGAGCATTGTTTCCAGGGGGGCTGTATGTGTGTGTGTGCCATTGTGTATGTGTGCATTGTTGGGCACAGCTTGGTGAACTTGAAGCACTGTGTGCATATGTGTGCTGCTAACGCTTGTTACTAGCGGCCGCTGTTTTTTCTCAAAGCCGTGACAGCTTGTAGGGTGCGTTTGGTGCCTGCATATATTTTTTTGCTGGGCAAACTGTCGGTTAATGCAGATTTTTTGTGAAATGAGGCTCAACAGACTCCTCCTTGATAGCCTTATTCAAATTGAATCTTCAGTGACCACTCGCATGGTGCATGCAGGACGTTTGCTTTGCTCAGCTCTCGATCAAGTTCACCAAGGTGTGATAAATTCCTGTTTTGAGCACCCATTGTCTTTGTTGGGTGAACAGCAGCTGACAGGTAGTAATTAATTAATCTGTCGTTGGCTCTATCCTTAAATTATTTTTCTCCGGCCGAGGGTCCTGCGTCTTACAGCCTAGGCAAAGAAAGCCGAGTGCTTGTTATTTTGATGTGTTACCTTCCTGTCGATCTGGTGTGCCCTGTGCGTCTCTGGACTGTGTGCAGTGCAATTATATAATTATCCTTTGTTGTTGTTTTTTTTTTTTTCATTTTGGCGTCTCGATGCTCTTTAGATTGTGGTGCACCTTTGTAAGGAAAACAATGTCTCCAAGGAGACCATTGTACATACACTGCAAAGCAAATACTACCTGTAAATTTCTTTTTGGTGGGAATCGAAATTTGTTTTCCTTGCAAAGATGTTCTCCTTTAAAGCTCCTGCAGGCTACCTTTAGGTTTACAAAGAGTAATTAAATTGAAAATTTTTTTATACGTATATGGACATGCTATTTCAATCGGCACACAATTTAAAGGTGATTGAATGCCCCTTGTAAACCGAGGTGCCATGGCAATAAAAAAACTATGAACCTGGTAATCAAACAACTTGTGCACAAGTGTACTTGTTTTGTGTCATTGTAAGGACTGTGGGGTAGTGGTAAAGCTGTCTCAGATTTGTGTCTCGGCCTACACAGGGCTCATCTCGAGAGGTGTGTCTCGTACTGCTGGCTCAGTTTTGCGAATGCCGAAGTGTTGGCGTGTATCTTGATTGTGTAACTTAACGACAGAATTTTGATCAGGCATACTTCACAAAGAAAAAATTGCACCTTATCAGTACCTCTAGCTTTATCACTTTCCGGTTGCTTCAATGAAATTGAGCATGACTCAAGTGTTGCTGAAAAGTGTTGTGTGAACAGCACAGTAAGCCGCGTGGTGGACGAACTAGGCCCCAGTTGAAGCCCTGGAAGGAATGCAGCACTGCGTGTTTGTTTAGAACCCCCAAAGTTAGAGGCACTATGTAATCTGTGGTGTTGAATCATACAATCTGAACATTGCTTTCATACGAAGCTGACGATACCTGTGAAATGGTGTCTAAAGAAATCGCGTTTTCATGTATTAGTTCAATTCATTTTTGCGCATAGCCTTGTAAGCGCCGAGAGAAACTCGACCATAAAAGCACGGGCGCAGATTTTTTCGTCTTTTGTTCAAGTGTGTCAATTTTCCTGAACCCAAAAGAAAAGTTCACACAACTCCTCTGGGAGTTGTCTAATATCATAACCGCAGGGCTGCTTTAGAAATTAAACAATACATCCGTACGTCCGTCCTGTCTGTCGGTCGAGTGCGTAAGCATTGTCCCATTTACCATGCAGCCCGGTATGATTAATGTTATGACATTGATCCTACCCCTATAAACGACAGCGTTGCAGCGGCACGAACTGCTGAGCACGGCGGCGCAAGGTAAATTCAGGCAAGCATACTGCTGTTTAGCGCCTTAAACACTCCGCGTCGAGCCATTATGAACTGTGATAAGCTGTACTCCAGAGGCGGCTGCGGCGTTTGCCCCGGCTGCCGCGTATTTCTATTTGCGCCCATGCCCAATGCTCCACCGTTGCGCGACCATGCGCCGCTCGCGCGTACCATGTTTCTAGCTGCACGGCCGCCTGGATCGGCGCGCGCGGCGCCGATTCAGGCGACCGTGCTAGCCGCTGCCGTTGGAACGGAGAACACGCTGTGCTGGGGGTGACTAGGCACAACTGTGGCTGCTGTTAAGGGCTCGATGCTATTCCTAAATAAACGCATCACTGTTTTGATCCAAATATAATCTCACTATCAGGAGGGAGCAGTCTACCTGACTGGAGCAGTATTTTTTTTTATTTGGGGTGTTGCTGCGCTCCGCAACACCCCAACGACCGCCGCTTCGCGACGGCGCCCGCACCACGGCTGCCGCCGTGGCACCGGGGTTCAACCGACCGCACCGCCAAACGGGGAAAAATGGTGACGCAAAGAAAGTTTCAAGCCAAGACGGGATTCGACCCGCGCACTGCCGGTCCTTAAGCGATGTCTTAACCACTACGCCATACAGCCACGCTGTCGGAGCGGGCATTTATGCGAACCATATGATTGCGTTCGAGTGCCCTCAGCGAAAGAAACCATCTTGAAACATGTACGCGCCGATCGGCGCTAGCGGTCGAGCACTGGGCTTGGGCGCAATAGAAACGCGCCCGGCTGCGTGGACCATATTTGAAAGCAGTGTGTGCCGACTGCTGATAGCTATCGCGCGCTGAGTTCTCACCGCGTTGCGTTGGAGAGACGTGTGGGCATATCTCGAAACGATCTGCGAAAGGGACAGGGTGCGGCGTGCTGAGAGTTTCGTGCCCCCTGTGTTCTCGCTGCTGTGGGATCTATCTTGAAAGCGATCGTCTTGCGTGACGGACGGACGGTCTGTCTCGTTGAGTAAGCATAGAAATGCCTAGCATTTAGAAAGTTGCCAACGTGCGGCCGTAAGATTTTATTGCGATATCAGTTATATGGACCCTCCAAGCGGATTTCTGCTGTCGCCGTCCAATGGCGGTTAAATCGTCGCCGCGCGTGTATGCTGTATGTGCGAGTGAAAGCGCGCGAGGGACGCGCGCTTTCACGGAGAGCGAACGTACGGCGGAGAGTAAACGCGACGTCTTCGGTCGTGCGAAAGGCCGTGGGGTGATGGGCGGGAGGCAGGGGAGGCGACGTTTAGCTGCGGCACCAATGCGACTTGAGACTCCCACACGAAGGTGGAAAGCGGGAAACAGCGCAGGACGAGAAGGTGCGGCTTCTACTCTGTCAGCAACTGCGCACTTTGCGCGGCTCTGGGCTGCCGTGCGCACGTACTTGACGGCGATCTCCACACGGCTCTTACCTTTGTATGCGCTGTGCTTTCGCCGCTCAGTTTCCGTTGAAGCGAGACCGCACGAATCTTCGCTCGATGCCGCCGCCGCGCTTGCTCACGCCAGCATTTGACAGTGGTGGTCTGCGGTCATCTGAAGTCCCTAGATTTTTTTGCCTTCTTTAAGTAGCGACAAGCTTTGAAGCGCCGCCGACGAATCTCTTTGGGCGGCGCTCATTCCGGCCGCTATGTTCTTCCTAACGCTGTCCCCCGTAATCACTTGCACGCTGCTGCGAGCAGTGTAGATAGCTGCCGTTGACGGTCGCATGCTATCTAGAAGATAATGGCGGTCGACGGAGTGCATGTCGCTACTTAGAGCAGGAAATCTAGGGACTTTACGGTCATCGAGTGTGCACGATCTATTCATGTTTGCTTGTGCGCGCTGACACCAGGCTTGTTAATTTAGTTAGTAAGCGAATGGGTGCAAGTTTATGCAGCCGATAAAACTACTATCCTTGCTCCGTATAGCTCTCTACTAATTTGCTATCGGAATTGATGCTTCGCCTTTCGGGCGAAACTGCGGCTTTTTTAATTGAGCGCCTATAGTTTCCTGAAGCTGGACTGCGGAGCTCTCGATGGCAGCTCGAGAGGTGGCATATCTTTGCTTCTGGCTTCAGAACGACGCGGCCAACTGCTTTTCGGAATGCCAACCGCGTGAGAGAGCCTCCCTGCAGCTTACTTCAGTACACCAGCAGATGCCTGCCGCATTCTAGACCCACTGTTTAGACCCAAGATATGGCCTTATCTATACCCGACACTGACGCCGCAGACGAGCGTTTGTCCACGTCCACTCATGGCCTCTGAGGTGGCGCGCGCGAAACGTGCGTGCGATCTCGGAGGTCATGGTTCAATTGATAAAAGGAAGGCGCTCCGATGTGAAGGTTGAAAATGCTTTTTCTTTTTCGTTTGTAAACAATTGGTATGACATCCCCCCTCGGACCATGTGGAGGTCGTTGGGCGATGATGACTGCGTGGCAGCTTGCGTCCCTCTGCCACTTGAGATTCCGCAGTGTGTAGCCCGCACGGCTCAGGCTGCCTCGAAGGCCGTGTTCACGTGGCGCCCGCCGCGGCCTCCTTGTGGCCCCATTCGCGCATCACTGCGTTCCATCTGGGGCCCTTGAAAAGTCTGCGTAAAAAAAAAAGGATTACTCGACACCATAGAGTTTCATACTATACTTTTTTTATTTAGAAACTATGCTCGACACGGTTGGCCGGTGGCGCCATTCAAGGACACTTAAAAGAGCAGCATTAATCAGTTTGAGTGGTAAAGTATACCTTCGGACACTATTTCATTTGTGATTCTCAAATACTAGCGCGTAAAGAACAAGGGACGAACGTAAAGAGACGTTCGTCCCTCTTTTTACGCGCTCGTGTTTAACGATCGTGAGTAACCAACTAGCCCTAATTTCAGCTCTAGTGTACTTCATTTGGCAGAGAGAAACGGGCGGGATCCGGATAGCCTCGGGAGGACTGACCCCGCGGGCTTTCCTTTTGGATCCGCCAGTGGAGATAAATTCGTTGTGACTCTTTTCCGCGTCACCTTCAATAATAATAAGACCGTTTTGGCACAGGAAGAGTTATCGTGCAAAGTTTTATTATTCGGCGCTTTGAATGTAATGTAGACCACCTTTGCCAGTAAGTAACGACAACACTAGAAGGCGTCAGTCCCGGCTTTTTAAAGCGAAGCTCGCTTTTCCTCTTTTACTTTTCCGCTACTGCCGCTGCTGCTTGTGTTGCACGCTGCGTCGGGGGGCGGTTCAGAGCGTATATATATGGAAATAGCGTGGCAGAGGAAAAGTGACGCGAGAAACTCGTTTGGACCGTTCCATCGCGTCGCATGTGCACAATTCCCTCTGGAACTCCCTGGGCGTCGCCACATTAGCCTCTTCAACGCTTGCAAACGCCTTGCAAATTTGTCTAGCGGACAACTGACGCGGGGCGTAAGCGACTGGGAGCCGCATTAGATGACGTAGTAGGGTAAGACGCTACGGAGCGGTCGCACGTCAAATCGACACTGTGCCCGCCGCGATAGCTTTGCGGCTATGGGATGCTCGAGGTCGCTGGTTCCATCCCGACCACGACAGCAGCATTTCGACGGGGGCGAATACAAAACGCTCGTGCACTTAGTGCGCGTTAAAGAACCCCAGGGTGTCAAAATTAAACCGGAGTCTGCCACTACAGCGTGGCATCATAAGCCGATTGTAGTTTTGGCATGTACAACCTCATAGTTCATATTGTTGCGCTAAAGCTACGGAAAGGACGGAAGAAGAGGAGAGACGAGTGCACTTGTCTTGGTAGTGGCTTATTCATTGGTGTGGGTACCAGGAATAAGGGCCTATTTCTAAACGAAAGGCAGATTCGTTGGCGAAAGCGTCCCTGAATGCCCCGTATTCATATCCTACCGATTTCAGCTTTCATCATTGGAGCTAGATTTCGGAGAAAATGATGCTGCGTGAATTTCACGCCCCTTCTTTAACAAACTCGTCAGATTTTCAGCACTTGTCGCATTATTGGAATAGCAAACTCTGCCAAACGCGATCACTTGAAGTCGCAATCACTAGACTACGCGCAGAATTCCATTTTTAAATTTTTACCTACACAGAGCTGGTCTGGTTCCCTCACCTAACTGTCCCTATTGTGGACAACATGAAACATTAGATCACTTTCTCATTGCCTGTCAAAGATATTCTGAATTGCGAAAAGAACCTTAGAACCCGTTCCGCCTTAGATTAGAATGAAATGTTCAAAAATTTACTACCATTGGGGCCTCTACCCTTGGGCACAGCGACGGGAAGGTTGTAGATCCATCCAGAATTACATTACAGGGTCAGAAAGATTTAGATGACAGAATCACGGCTTAGGGTACCGAAATTTTTTACAAATTTGATGACTTGCTGTGTACTTCTTTTTTTATTCATCATTTACTCCTTATTCTATTCAAGTTTTGATATATTCTAATTATTCATTCTCAGATGCGTATATATTCCCACATTTATGTTTGTATTCTTTTATACATCTCCCTTCTGATTGTTATTCAAACTACCCGGTTCTTGGCCATCCCCCAGAGTGGGTATGTGCCAGTACTCCAAGGCTCTACATCTACATCTACTTAGCACGTATGTAAATCTGCCCGACTCTTATCCGATCCCCGTGAGTGGGTAGGCGCCAAAGAAGATAAGGTCATCATCAATCATCATGATCGTAGCGGCTCGGTGTCGGCGCGGCCCCTTTTCATCAATTCATCTGTTAAATAAACACACCCCATCGTAACAGTTTTGGTGGACGGTGCTGGGTAGAACAACGGCGTCCCCGAGCAACGACGACGAACGCCCGCAGGGGCGCAATACGTGGAGCTTCGCCGAAGTCGCCGAATTGCCGGTCTGCCACCAGAGATGGCTTCCGACGGTGACAACCCGCCGCCTTCTTCCAGCTCCCCAATGGCAGCCCTACATCGAACCACGAACCTTCGCCGGAAAAGCCGGGGAAGACGTGGACGGATGGCTCAGCTTTTACCAACGCGCAAGTAGGTTCAATGGCTGGAATGCCACCGCCCAGCTTAACAACGTTGCCTTCTTCCTCGAGGGAACCGCGTCAGTGTGGTTTGAAAACCACGAAGAAAGCATGACGACGTGGGAACGGTTCGTAGATGAAATCAAGAAGTGCTTCGGAGATCCGGCAGCTAAAAAGAAGCGTGCAGAACAAACCCTGATGCAGCGAGCCCAAGTTCCCGGCGAAACATGCACGACGTACATCGAGGAAGTGCTGAAATTGTGCAAGGCCCTGGACCCTCAGATGACAGAAGAGGACAAAGTTGGTCATCTTCTAAAAGGGATTGCCGAGGACGTGTACCAGTTCCTCATCGGAAAAGACAGTATCGACTCCGTCAGTGACGTCATTCGGCACTGCCGCACGTTTGAAGCCTTGAGAGCTCGGCGTATCACACCGAAGTTCGGCCGCCTGGCGAACGTAACTAACGTCGCCAGTGTTGACGTGGTCCCAGCTTCATCCGTCCTTGCGTCAGTTATTCGGCAAGTGGTGCGCGAGGAGCTTGACCGACGTGAGGCGGCTTCCCTCTCGACTGCGCGGGTTCGAGAGCCCTTTGCTCACTGCGACTTCGGTGAGACGTCCATCACCGCCGTCTCCACAGATGCCTACAACTTCGCTCCTCGTTCAAGAGCGTCAAATACTACTATGAACGCGCATCCAAGTTATCAGTTCCACGGCGGTTACTCACCCAGAGCACCTGCAGTTCCTCAAGAGTGGGATGGCCGTGCCAGTTATCCAGCGAATGACAATTTCAGTGCGTCCCGTGCGCGTCCCATCTGCTTCCAATGCGGTATTCGCGGACATGTCGCCAGATTTTGTCCACATCGCCGTCGCACGTCACCACCGTCGTATGAGCGACCACGCACTTTTTATCGACGCAGCAATCGCCACGGTGACGGGACACGCTGGCCTTCTGACTCCGATGGCAGGACAAACCACCAGGCGAATTACCGCAGCGACTCACCAGCTTCTGTGCGGAGCTTGACGCCTCCGCCTTCACGCCAGCGCAGGTCTCCATCTCCGCGACGACGTCTGACGTCACCGCCGCCGGGAAACTAGGCGGCGCGACCAATGGAGGTGAGGTCGCCAGTCATCTTCAGCTACACGCCCCTATGCCTCCGCCCGTCACCATGTGTCATAACAAGATTCGTGTTTTAGTGGACAATGTTGCTACGTTGGCCTTAGTGGACACAGGAGCGAGTGTCTCCGTTATCAGCCTGGATTTCAAAACCCAACTAGGCCGTAAAGTGATGTTTCTCTGGGATAACGCTAATGCATTTCGTGCTGTGAGTGGAGAGTTGCTCCGACCTATTGGAGTGTGCACCGCAAACGTTTATTTCTCTGATCACGTGTATCAAGCCGAATTTGCAGTTCTTGCTCAATCCACTCACAACGTAATTCTTGGCCTCGATTTCCTACAACAGTGCGGTGCCACTGTTGACTGTGGTACTGGCGAGCTTTTCCTCTCTCCTCTTGCCGACCAACCTGCTGCCTGTTCATGCACTCTCGCCATCATTGAAGATGCTGTCTTACCGGAACGTTCCTTATCCAGAGTTCGAGTTGCTGCTTGCGGTGTCGACGCCGATACATTTGATGCAATTGTTGAGCCTGTGCCTTCGATGGTTGTGAAGAAAAGTGTGCTCGTACCTCGATGCGTCCTCTCTGTGGCCTGCGGAACAACTACATTGTGGGTGTCAAATTTAGCCTCCCAGTCAGTTGTGCTGCCCAAGGGTATGCGACTTGCCTCTTTTGAAGTGGATACCAGCCTCCACATAGGCGCTTTAACTGATGACACGTCACACGAATCCCGAGAACACGGGGCTGGCCCCGTTGTCCCTGAAGACTCGTTGCCTTTTCTAAAAATGATAAACAAGTCACTGTCTTCAGAGAAGCGTCAAGCCCTGGTCAGCGTCCTTAGCAAACATGCGTCATTATTTGATTTCGAGCAGAACGCTAGGAAAGTACGCGTTCCAGCTACGCGGGCTCGCCACCGGATCGACACGGGTTCCGCGCATCCCATAAGGCAGAAGCCTTACCGCGTGCCCGCGTCAGAGCGCAAGATCATCGCTGAACAGGTCGACGACATGCTAGCCAAGGGCATCATCCAAGAATCCTCTAGCCCATGGGCTGCGCCGGTCATCCTCGTGAAAAAGAAAGATGGGTCCTGGAGGTTTTGTGTCGACTACCGGCGTCTCAATTCTGTGACGAAAAAGGATGTGTATCCGCTTCCCCGCATCGATGACGTTGTCGATTGCCTTCATTCCGCATCCTACTTTTCATCTGTGGACCTCCGATCAGGCTACTGGCAGATACCCATGCATTCAGCTGACAAAGAGAAAACCGCTTTTGTGACCCCAGACGGCTTGTTTGAATTCAACGTTATGCCGTTTGGTTTGTGCAACGCACCTGCAACATTTGAAAGATTTATGGACACGGTACTGCGCGGCCTGAAATGGGAGCTTTGTTTGTGTTATCTTGATGACGTCGTCTTTTTGGCCGCTCTTTTGCAGAGCACAACGATCGACTGGACATTGTTTTGACGTGCCTTGAACAAGCTGCACTTACACTCAATTCAAAGAAATGTCACTTCGGCCAACGAGAGGCGCTAGTACTTGGACATCTAGTGGACAAGCACGGGGTGCGACCAGACCCACAGAAGGTCGCTGCAGTTAGCGGCTTTAAACAACCGCAGTCACAGCGCGAACTGAGGAGCTTCTTGGGTCTTTGCTCGTACTTTCGACGTTTTGTGCCCAACTTTGCCGATACTGCCTACCCCCTGACTTCATTGCTGCGCAAGGATAACCCTTTCATCTGGACAGCAGATTGCGATTCCTCGTTTCGTCAACTGAAGTTCCTGCTCTCTTCCGGACCCATACTTCTTCATTTTGACCCCTCTGCCACAACAGAATTGCACACCGACGCGAGTGGAATCGGCCTCGGCGCCGTCCTCGTGCAGCGCTTTGGTGACGCCGAGCATGCCATTGCATGCGCCAGCCGTTCGTTGAGCAAGGCCGAACAAAATTACACCGTGACTGAGCAAGAGTGTCTCGCTGTCGTCTTTGCAGTCCAGAAGTTCCGGCCATATCTCTACGGGCACCGCTTCACGGTCGTTACTGACCACCATTCACTATGTTGGTTGGTTGGTTTCCGCGACCCGTCTGGCCGCCTTGCTCGATGGGCGCTACATTTACAGAAATTTGACTTTGCAGTCTGTTATAAGAGTGGCCGACATCATGCGGACGCCGATTGTCTTTCTAGGCTCCCTCTACAAACAAGTGAATGTGACGCCGACAATTTCGATGAGTTTCTGGCCGGCATCGACGACACTCTTTTCCCCGACCTGGCCACCTTCCGGCAAGAGCAACGTGACGACCGCAGCCTGTATGCCCTCTTCGCCTCAGCTGCTCAGCCAACAGGTCACAATGGATTTGTCATCCAAGATGGCCTGCTCTACAAGAAGAATTATGCGGCTGATGGTGCCCGTCTCCTCTTAGTGGTCCCTAAAAAATTGAGAACCCACGTGCTCCGTGCTATGCACGACGACTCGACCGCAGGGCACCTTGGTTTCACCAGAACATGCCACCGCATTCAGGGCCGATTCTACTGGACCAGTATGCGACGAGATATAGAAAAGTATGTGGCCAGTTGTAACAAGTGCCAGCAATTCAAGCGCCCTAATACTGCTCCGGTCGGACTCCTTCACCCTGTAGCGCCACCATCATCTCCTTTCGAAATGGTTGGAGTGGACCTTCTCGGCCCATTCCCGCGCTCAACAAACGACAACCGCTGGATTATAGTCTGCGTCGACCATCTGACGCGTTATGCTGAAACCGCAGCGATGCCAACGGCCACGGCTCTTGATGTTTCGAGCTTCCTCCTGTCCTCTGTTATACTCCGTCATGGACCACCTCGTGTTATTGTGAGCGATCGCGGTCGGCAGTTCGTGGCCGACGTAGTCGAAGAGCTGTTGCGTCTCTGTGCTTGCCAGTTTCGCCACGCGACCCCGTATCACCCACAGACAAATGGTCTCGTCGAGCGCACTAACAGAACTTTGACCAACATGCTTTCGATGTACGTGGATTCCAGGCACAAGAATTGGGATGACATCTTGCCTTTTATGACATACGCCTACAACACCGCAAAGCATGAAACTACAGGCTACAGCCCTTTCTATCTTCTTTATGTTCGATCACCCCGCAGCTTCCTTGACACCTTTCTACCTTTTACTCCTCATACGGACTCTTCTATTGCCCAGACTCTCTGCCGCGCTGAGGAAGCACGCCGCATAGCTCAGCTCCGTACGTTGGCGTCCCAAGACCACTCCAAGATCCGCTACGATTCACGACATAAGAATGTGTCATACGACAAAGGGGACATTGTATGGCTTTGGACACCACTTCGCAAGCGCGGCCTGTGCCAGAAGTTTCTGGCCCGTTACACCGGGCCTTTCGTCATCACCGATCGTCTAAGTGATGTGACCTACTCGATTGCTCGTCTCGTGTCCAATGGCTACCGGTCTAAGAAGACGCAGCTTGTTCACGTCGCTCGCCTGAAACGCTGTCATCCACGTGACTCCGAGTGGACGTAACAGTTACTCGCCCAGCGGGCTTCGTCTGAGAAGGGAGGAGTGTTACGCTAAAGCTACGAAAAGGGCTGAAGAAGAGAACGAAGTGCACTTGTCTTGGTAGCGGCTCGGTGTCGGCGCGGCCCCTTTTCATCAATTCATCTGTTAAATAAACACACCCCATCGTAACAATATTCGCAACTAAGTAAGGTCCCGTGTTTGAACTTAGCAAGAATTGCATCTCGATGTTGGTGTTCGACAGACGAACCGGTGTTTTCGTTAGCACTTCGTTGGCAATGTTGAAGAGTCGTTCCACCGAAGCGCTTGAGGGTACCGCCTGGTTGTAGTTTAGGAAACGTTGGTTCATAGTTGGCTGGAAACGTGGACAGTCATCGTGAGATGAGTTGTGGCGTATTTTAACAGCGAAGCTGTTTAGACGAGCGTGCACCGTCGATGAAGGCCACCGTCACGCAGGAGCAGAGCCAGAGAGGTCACCTGACTAGTAGGGTATGAGAGCCGCCCCGGGGAAGGGTAGGTCACTTGACCAGCAGAAGAGGAGAGGCGCGCTGGGGGAGGAGGCGACCACAGCGAAGCTGTGCATTCGCGTCCGCTTGGCTGGCCCGAACGGCGCTACTTGCGGGGTATGGGACGCGACGGCGTTTCTAACGCGCTGCGGCGGATGGGACGAGTCGGCTTCCACGGGCGACGGCGTTCCTAGCGCGTTGCGATGGATGGGACGCGATCTGTCGAAACAGCAGAGATGTGGTCGTTCCTTTGGTCTAAAACGAAGATTACCACAGCGAAGAAAGAAACATACGCGACAATCGCAGAAACAGAACAACCACCGCACCGCTATTTTGAAAGATTTCACTTCGTGGAACTGGTTGCATTTTTTATTTCTTTTCGCATCGGAAGCCGGCGTTAAGGTGCACGGTAAATCACGGCTGCGGCATCAGTGTAATGTACGCGTACTTCCTTTCACACTGAACTCTCTGCCCGAAGCAGGCAATATCATATTTATACTAGTAAATGCTACATCCAAAACTAATGGTCCACTATTTGTAACAATCGACAACACGATTTAACAAACCACGTGTTTTTAGTTGTTCTCAGTACTTGACCGAGCAAGTCATTCAGGCCAACAAATATATTGATTACACGGTACTTGTGTTTGGTACTTGTTGCAAAACCATGCTGGTTTCCGCGAATCACGCCGGTATTCTCAAACGATCGTCGACACGAAACTATTTCTCGTTTCCAGCGAGTTGAGCACAGCGTTGCCTCTCGGCTGAAGAAAAACATACGCTTATCAATGATTGCCGTGAGTTTTCAGTAAAGTGCAGTGACCACTTCTGTCAAGGTGCGTCGCTGCCATACACTTTCCTTAGCGCAGCTGGCGTGTTGAGTGGAGGAGCCTTCCAGGGTAACGCCTGCAAGCCAGTGTGACTTCACGTATTTCACACTATTTTTTCGTATGTGGGCCACTGTGCCTAAGGAAAAGCTATTTAAACTTGCTAAGTCCGCTGTATGTCTCTTGTATCCATGCACTGCCTAGTCCATCTTTACCGATAAAGGGACGTCAGCAGACGCAAAATTCATGAAGTCACAGCGTGCTGGTGCCGGAACTTCAAGGTGGCGTCGCCACTCGTCTTTCGTTCTTGCGTCTTTAATCCCTTGCCAAGCTTACTCTCACCGTAAGAGTGACGCTTTTGCTATTGTACAGGGGCAGTTGAAAATACAGCTCAACTTAAATGTCCCCTTGGATGTCTCTTGAGAAATCACTCCACTCAGCCTGCTCCCCTAGTATATCACAATTGTGGCTTGTACTCACACATAATTAGGTGGGCTTAGAGGGATGCGATGGGGAGAACTTTGGGGTGGAGACCTTTTGCGCCCAACGTAATAAAGTCTACCGAAAACTGTTTCCATATGACCCGTCTGTGCAGTCAGCTGACGCCCTTTTCCACATACTTACAGATTTTGGCTGTTCTTCCGAGACACGCTTGATAAGGGCATGTTCAATGTTCTTGAAAAGCTAGAGCTCCACGTTGTGCCGGCGGCATTTTTAAGTGCGCTATTTCTTCAAGTTTGGAGGAGTAACTTGCAGCCGCAATAATATTTTTTCTAGGTAAACCTTTTTTCTATTCTTTATTTGTCACTGGATGCTGCAGTTTACTACGGTCGCGTGACATAACGGCAACACGGTGCATGTAGCTCTTTCCAGAAGAAGCTGTATACAATTAACCCTTTCAGGGCCAAAATAATTCTGTTCATTGTAAAAAATTGGTCTTATTAAATGTATTATATTAAAACTTATTAAACGTATTAAAACTTATTAAATGATTCCAATTGGAATCAGTGGGACTTTGTGGACTTGAATTGCGTCGTTTCAAGCAATATGTGAAAAGTCTATTTTAGATGAAATTCTTTGAAGAAATTATTTTCTTTGTTAAGGCAGAGGTGTGCGCCACACTTCTTGCACCGAATGCGGGAGTAAGAGCACATTCTTTATTTTTTATAGTTTGCGCAATGACTTCTTTTTCATCGGACGAATCAATCTCACCTCGAGGGATCAGCACAAGCTTCGCGACTTCTTTCTTTTTCCAATAAAACTCGCATGCGCTGATTGTCGCCATCTGTTCCGAAAGAAATTGCCCCCCAAAAAGTTTATCTACACGGCATAAGCTCTTATCAACAGCATAAAGTCACAAAAAGCTGAGCAAGGCTCCACCAATAATACAGGCTCCTGACGCGATAATGATCCATCAGGTAACACGCGCCCAAAACATGGCCAAGTACGGCATGGAAACGCCGTTTGAGCGCGAACAAACACGCGATTTAGTCAGCGAGGTAACGTCAATCGAAAATGTATCGCGTGAGTAGTCGGGGCCGCTACGTCCCAATGATTCCAATATTCGCAAAGATCTCCGGTACCCGCAAATACTTTTTGCCGAATAAATTTACTGCGAAGGGATAGCATAGCACCTAATAGTTCAAATAGAAATGTTAAAAAAAATTAAATTCTGAGGTTTTACGTGCCAAAACCAGTTCTGATTATGAGGCACGCCGTAGTGGGGGACTCCGGAAATTTGGACCACCTGGGGTTCTTTAACGTGCACCTAAATCTAAGTACACGGGTGTTTTCGCATTTCGCCCCCATCGAAATGCGGCCGCCGTGGCCGGGATTCGATACCGCGACCTCGTGCTCAGCAGCCCAACACCATAGCCACTGAGCAACCACGGCGGGTAAATAGAAATGTTCGAGACAAAAATAAAATAATTGTCGTACCTCTGCACGGTGAAAAGAAGAGGGGATCTCAGCTAATGGCAGGAACAGTGCAAGCGATTGTTTTATTTTTTTCGTTCAGGGGTGACAGCACTTCCTTGAGTCTACCACCTTGCCAGCATATGTAGAGCAAGGGCTAAATACGAGTTGTAGCGCAAGAACAACCTTTTTATTTTAACCCGGTGTTGCCCACTGAGCTACACAATTTATGATTCCATTTGGAATCACTGAGCCTTAAAGGGTTAGGAGAAGGCGTGTTTTAAATGTTAATGGAAAAAATAATATTTTAGTTTGAGGCGCAAGCTATTCTTGAGACGTTCGATGACAGTGTAAAATAATCACATTCAGTTCTTCGCTGTACAATTATTTTTCCAGCTCTGAATAATTGATATGCAACGTAGCGAGTTCTTGTTCCTAAATATCGGTGTGGTTGCTCTTTACACTTCACATAACTAGTTGCAAGATAGAGATGGTGCCATGCTTGATTGCAATAAATCATCGCAGTGCGCTCACCTACGAATTGCTTTATTTTTACTTCGGTGTCTCAGCTTCCTCGTGCCGCCAAGGTTGTAAATCAGATATGTAGGCTACCTTTAGGAAGGTTGCCTTTGTCATGCTTTGTTATATTGTCGCGTATACCCTGTTGTACAATATACGCTGAATGAGGATCCAGGCAAACGTAAGCGTCGACGCGCGATGCCGAGACGAACCTCGTTTTTTTCTTCTACAGTTCCCTAGCTGTGCTGTGCCACGCCATTTGGCATTACCCCCTCTTCAAAAAAAAAAAAAATGTAGGAAAACACACACAGGCTTGACGTGAGGGCGCCGAGATGGCCTAGACGAACACATAGGCTGTAGTCACAATCACTGTGGCGTGCGATATAGTCACAGCGCACTGAGGGACGAGAAACAACCAAATTTAACCTAAGCGGCTGAAAACGCCGGATATTAGGGGCTATAGTACGGTTTCAACCGCACAACGTGCACAATCTCAGATTGCGGTTGTCGACGTCGGGGAAGGTGGCTTCCGTCAGGAAGGACTTCGTAATTGGCATCACTAATTCGCTGGAACCCTCTGCAAGGTCCGAAGTAGCGACTCAAAAGCTTCTCAGATTGTCCTTTTCGGCGTCCAGACCAACTCGACTTGTCAATGGCGGAGAATATAACGGTGTGCATCGATGCTCTGTTGTTTCTTTATGTGCACTCGGGCAAGCTGACGGGCTTCTTCCGCGCGTTGCACAAAAAGTTCGGCATCTTGGGCGAGATTGAGATGATCGATGTTGTCACACGGAAGCATTGCTTCTAACATAGTCTGCATTTCACGGCCGTAAACGATGTAAAACGGCGTGAAACGTGTTGTTTCTTGCGTAGCAGTGTTATAGGCAAACGTTACGTAAGGGAGTATCTCGTCCCATGTCTTGTGCTGTACGTCTACGTACATAGACATCATGTCAGTCATCGTTTTGTTCAGTCGTTCGGTCAAGCCATTCGTCTGCGGATGATAGGCAGTTGTCCTTCGGTGGGTCATGCAGCTGAGTTTAAAGACGTCTTCAATGAGCTATGCCGTAAAGGCTTTGCCTCGGTCTGTGATGACGTGCGATGGGGCGCCATGCCGTAGGACGATGCTCTGTATGAAAAACTGGGAAAGAAAGCTGTGCCTTGAGGCAGCGCCTTTGTCTCAGCATAACGCGTTAAATAATCCGTGGCGACGATTATCCACCTGTTACCAGAAGATGACAGTGGAAACGGGCCCAGAAGATCCATGCCGACCTGGTCGAAAGGCTTGCCAGGTGGGTAAATCGGATTTAGCAATCCCGCAGGCTTCACGGCTGGCGACTTTCGGCGCTGGCATTCACGGCAGGCTTGGACGTACAGCTTAACACACTCGGCAAGTTTGGGCCAGTAGTAGGATTTGCGCAATCTATCAAGCGTTCGCGTAAAACCCAAATGGCCAGACGGAGGCTCGTCATGACAGGCGAACAAAACTTGGGCACAGAGGTCTGCTGGAACCACCAAAAGGTAGGTCTTGTTGGTGGCAGCGGAATTCTTCTTATACAAGACGCCATGTCGTAAACAAAAAGAGCACAATCCTCGAGCGATATGCCGCGGTATTGATGGATTTCGTCCTTCCAAATGTTCGAATATAGGCCGTAGTGCGTCGTCTGTGCGCTGCCGTGTGGACAAATCAGTAACGCTTACGGCCGCAAGGAAAGCGCCGTCGTCGTCAATGTCTTGGTCGGTAGTGTCGATAGGGGCGCGCGAGAGTGCGTCAGCGTCTTCGTGTATGCGGCCCGACTTGTACACGATAACCACGTCGTACTTCTGCAAACGTAGACTCCACCGTGCCAGTCGTCCAGAAGGGTCCCGCAGATTTGCAAGCCAGCATAACGAGCGATGATCGGTTACAACTTTGAATGGGCGGCCGTAGAGATAAGGTCGAAATTTGTACAGCGCCCATACGACGGCAAGACACTCTTTCTCCGCTTTCTCTGTGGTGGTGTAGTTGGTCTCTGCACGCAATAGCGGGCGACTTGCGTATGCGATCACTCTTTCAATACCTTCCTGCCGTTGTACAAGCACCGCACCAAGACCAACGTTACTGGCGTCTGTATGAATTTCCGTGTCCGCCTCCTCGTAAAAGTGGACTAAAACTGGTGCTGACACCAGACGCTGTCGAAGCTCGGTGAAAGCAGTCTCTTGCTCTGCGGCCCAGACGAACGATACACTGTCCCTTGTGAGGCGAGTCAGCGGCTCCGCCATCTTCGAAAAATTTTCGATGAAACGCCGGTAGTATGCGCAAAGGCCCAGGAAGCGTCGGGCACCCTTCTTGTCGGTCGATGTTGGAAACGTGGCTACACCGGCAGTTTTCGCGGGATCGGGGCTAACGCCTTCCGCGCTGTCCACGTGTCCCAGAAACATCAGCTCCTTGTACCCGAAATGACACTTCTCAGGCTTAAGGGTGAGGTTAGCCGATCGGATGGCCTCGAAAACTTGCCGCAGTCGTTTCAGGTGGTCGTCAAATGTCGCCGAAAAAACAACCACGTCGTCGAGGGAGACGAGGCAGCTTTGCCACTTCAGACCAGCGAGAACGGTGTCCATCATTCGCTGGAAAGTTGCTGGTGCCGAACAGAGACCGAAAGGAAGTACTCTGAATTCGTAAAGGCCATCTGGAGTGACGAAAGCAGTTTTTGTTGCGATAGCAATTATATGGACACTCAAAAGCAGATTTCTGCCGTCGGCGTCGCCGTCGCCGTCGCCGTGAGGTTCCGTATGACGTCAATGGAGATGAAACCGTCGCCGCGCGCTGATGATGATGATGATAAGTGGTTCTTGAGGGAAAGGGAAAGGTAGGCGCTATCTTCTGCCGAACGCTGTATGTGCGAGTGAAAGGGCGCGAGGAACGCGCGCTTTCACGGGGAGTGAACGCACGGCGGAGAACAAACGCGCGTTCTGCGCTGTGCTCCCTTAAGGGCTGCAGAAGTAGGCGTCTCTTTCCTCCTCTACAATCACCATATATGTAGAGTAAACGTACCTTCTTCCGACGCGCGAAAGGCTGTGGGGGAGGGGGGGGGGAGAAGCAGGGAAGGGAGGCGACGTTTAGCTGCGGCACCAAGTGCCTATTTATATCAGAGGCTCCGGCAACAGTCACCAACGCCGCACGCATTTTGAGCGAACGCGGGCAAAACGCTGGCGGCGTCGACAACAGTTCTGCGTGTTGCCGGTGCTGCTGCATGTCCAAGTTTATACCGCTGATAAAGCTAATATCATTACTCCGTATAACTCTCTACAAATTTGCTATCGCAATTGATGCTTCGCCTTTCAGGTGAAACTGCGACAAATTTTTAATGTATTTTTACCATTTAAGCAAATTGCACCTGTATGGCGCTGGTGTCTAAATTAAGGGATAATAACTAACGGGTGGCGTAGAATTTATTCATGGGCGCTTTACAAGCAGCACCAAATCTAAATGAATAAATAAATTAATAATAATAATAATAAAAGTCGCCGTTTCGCCCGAAAGGCGAAGCATAGCTCTCTTCAATATTGCTATCGCAATTGATACTTCGCCTTTCAGGTGAAACTGCGACTTTTTTCGCGGTCTCGTTCATCTACCTCAATTTGCCAGTAACCGCTCTTGAGATCAAGAGACGAGCAATACTTAGCTCGCCGCAACCTGTCTAAAGAGTCATCGATACGTGGTAGGGGGTACACGTCCTTCTTGGTAACATCGTTCAGGCGTCGATAATCAACACAGAAACGAAGCGTTCCGGCTTTTTTCTTGACCGGAACGACCGGGGAGGACCACGGACTCTGCGAAGGCTGAATGACACCATCATCTAGCATCTCCTTGACTTGGGCTTGAATTGCCTCACGTTCTTTCGGCGAGACACGATAAGGCTGTTTGATGGGGCATGTGTCGTCGGATGTCGTTATTCGCTGTTTCGTGATTGGCGTTTGGCCCACCTTAGTAGACCGAGCGAAGCACGCGCGGAATTCATTCAAGAGTTGCTGCAGTGCGTTCTTTTGGTCGTCCATAAGCTCAGAGTTTACGTCGATGTTGCTGAGCGAACCGTCGTCTGTGTCTACTTCAGAAGCAAAACACTCGACGATCTCCGTTGATGGTTCCGCGTAGGCGATGGCAGTGCCACGAAAAATGTGCCGATGCTCAAAAGCATCCTTGGTAACGAGGACCGCTGGTCTGGCTATCACGAAGTTCCACAAGGCTTCGCGCTACACAAATACCTTGGGTCAGCAGCATAGAAATGTTGCCTTCTACAATGGCTTCACCGTCTTGTAGCTCGTCGCAATTGACCGGAACCATAACACTCGCACGCGGCGATATCGCGATGCTGTCGTCCGAAACGCGAAGTGCGGATCTGCGTCCAATGGCGTCGGTCTGTGTTGTTGTCCTTTGTGTCGAGAAAGTGATGCAGCGCTCGCGGAGGTTAATAATGGCGCCATATTCCCGGAGAAAGTGCATCACAAGAATTACATCCCGGGAACCCTCGCGTAGAACCAGACAAGTCGCGAGAAAAGCAGCACCGCGAATTTCTACTCTGGCGGTGCATAAGCCAAGCAGTGTGACGACGTGGCCACCTGCCGTACGAACTGGTGCCCCATTCCAGGGCAACGTAACTTTCTTCAGAACGCTCGCCAGTTTGCCACTAAGAATAGAGTAATGGGCGCCGGTATTTACAAGTGCACTCATCTTTCTGCCGTCGATCAACACAGGTATGTCCAGTGAAATCTTGTTCGCAGGAACTGGTTCTGCCGTCATCGTGTTTTCGTTGTTCTGCGGTCGTCGGGACGATACGAGGTCATCAGCGCGTCGAGTATCAGCGGCCCCGCCTCGGAAGGTCGCTGACGTCAGTTTTCCCGGCGTGACTTGGTGATCTTCCTTGCGGCGTCCTCGAGGTGGTATCACGAGCAGGGAAATATCGCCGCGGTGAGGGCGAGCGTGACTGCCGCTGCGATGTGTCCGGCCTGCGCTGCTGGTCGAGGAATTCTGCGATGTCGGGAGGCCTTTGGCCGACCCTAGGTCGAGGTGATTTGATAGAAAAACCCCTCAGTCCGAGTCGTCGGTAGGGGCACTCCCAATACACGTGACCCGCTTCGCAACGGTCGTCGATCGGGTGCTCGCCAAACCTCTGATTTCCTCGCGGGTATTCGGCGGTCGTCGAAGTACGGTAGCGGGGTTGCCGGAGCGGCTTGCGCCGCCTGCAACGTGACTGGCGACGCAACATAAGTAGGTGTGAAACCTTGGGCGAGGCTCAGCAATGTTTCCGCGTAAGTCTTGCGCCGGGGCTCCCTTGGCAGAGGTGATGCTTCACTGATGGAAAGAGATGCCTGCAGTGCCTGCTGCACTCTGTTGCGTACGACGCTGGCGAGGGAGCTGACTGGAAGTGGCGACGTACCGTGGTGCTTCTGCAGCTCGTCGCGCACCACGGAGCGAATCAGCTCGCAAAGCAAGGCGACGTCGCACCCGAGGCCTACCGGCGTATCCGGAGTGCAGGCGGCATTGACTTGCCGGTTGTACATGTTCGACCGTTGCTGAAGCGTCGGCTCCATCGTGGTGGCTTCGGTGAGGAACTCCGCAACAGTCTTGGGCGTATTCCGAACAAGACCGCCAAAGAGCTGCTCCTTTACGCCTCGCATCAGATGACGCACATTCTTCTCTTCTGAGATGCTCGGGTCGGCACGCTGAAAGAGACGCGTCATGTCCTCCACGTACATCGTGACGCTCTCGATGGTCTTTTGAACGCGTGATTGAAGGGCTCGCTCCGCTTTTTCCCTGCGATCGAGGCTGGAGTAAGTCTCCAGTAGCTTGCGCTGGAACTCGGGCCAGGATGACAGGGCCCTTTCGCGGTTCATAAACCACGTGCGAGTACCATCCTGGAGACTCAAGTAGGCGTGCCTGAGTTTGGCGTTGTTGTCCCACTCGTTACACGCAGCCACGCGCTCGAACTCCGCCAGCCAGTCTTCCACGTCTTCAGATCTGTCGCCATGAAAAGCCGTCGGCACTTAAGGGTTCAGCACAGTTAAGTAAGTTGATGTCACCCTTTCCGTAGAATTCGCAGTGGTCGCAATCATCACTTGTTCCTGGGGGTTTCCAAATTCTGGGGCAAGGCCTCGGATTCGCCGGCTTGTGCGGTGAACTGGAGTCAGCTCCAATTGTGGGGCGAGGTTCTTGCTGCCCAGTGAGGTCTCCTGCATAAGTTGAGCGTACCCAGCAAGCTCCACCAAATTGTCGCGTATACCCTGTTGCACAATATACGCTGAATGAGGATCCAGGCAAGCGTACGGGTCGACGCGCGATGCCGAGACGAACCTCGTTTTCTTCTACAGTCCCCTAGCTGTGCTGTGCCACGTCATGTGGCAATATTTACGGAATGGACCGGTGAAGCCGGTTTCAGCACAGTTGCCGCGTGCTCTGAGTTGTCCTATGATTCTGCCAATGAAATGTAGGATCAGCGTCAAACGCGGCTTGCTTTAACTTGTTCAGCTGTTTTTAAGTGACCAAAGCAGTTTTGCATTTTAAAAGTAATATTTTTTACTAGATAATGCAGATAGACGCCGTATAGCGTAGAACACAGGACTACGAGAATAATACCCGGATGAGGCAAGCACTGCAAACAAGCCTGTCAGTAAAGGGTATTGAGATGTTTGCAGCGCACTTCGCGTGCTTCAATTTTTATCGGCTTTCTATCACTTGTCCGTTTTTCTTCTTAAAATACCTTTCTTTACCATCTGGCCGAAAATCAGCGTGATATTTTCGTTTTTCCAGAATGCACCAACAAACATGACATGCCGCTATCTGATTCGGGCTCATAATGGGAAAGATGATGTAGCTAAAAAACTGTGCAATAGGCCAGACGGTCAGTTATGCAGCGTAAGTACGACATCATGTAAATCGAACAATAACAGCGAATGCAGGTCATACATCATTTGAAATTTGCAATGAAAAACATGTAGTGACGAGAGGCATAGAAGGGTGACTATACCCAGGGAAATATGCTATGCTTCGCAGGTGCTCTTAATGTGTGAAGCAGCTTCATTGCTTTCCGCCCAATGTCCTCGTTATGAAGTTTTCCGTCACCAAACGCATAGTGAAAAAAACATGTAATATTTTCTTGAAAAGGGCTCTCAACGAGGAAATGCATGACGACAAGCCATCTTGCTGTGGTAACAACATGCTACGCTGTGTCCGGTATTACCTAATCATGAGTGAACGGAATCCCCAAGGCTATTTTTTTAATTTAGTCCTCATGTGTGTTGTGTGTACTGTGTGCTTCGGAAAAATTCTTCCCGGCTGGTCATCTTGAATATGAAAGTAACACCTACCCACGCTTGTTTTCGACGTTCGCACGCGTCACACATGGCAGCCACAGCGTAGAATGGATTCGGCAGTCTCACATTACGCCACAGCCACTCTGAAGCTATATAACGGAAGAGGAAAGAGTCGACAGCCGATATCATCATCTTCAGCAGCCTATTTTTATGTCCACTGCTGGACGAATGCCTCAGCCTGCGATCTCCAATTACCCCTGTTTTGCGCTAGCTGATTCCAACTTGCAACTGCAAATTTCTTAACTTCATCACCCCACCTAGTTTTCTGCAGTCCTCGACTGCGCTTCCCTTCTCTTGGTACCCATTCTGCAACTCTAATGGTCCACCGTTTTACCATCCTACGCATTACATGGCCTGCCCAACTCCATCTTTTTTTTCTGTTAAGGTGGTAGGCCGCACAAAATAAAACTCTTTAAATGGTCAGCCACGATTAAAATAACTTTTTTTTTCCGCAATAAGCATGTCTTTTTTCCCTTAATAAACTATTTAAACTGTAGAAAATAGATCAAATTAATTTTTTGGTAGGCAATTTTGTCATCATCATTATCATCAGCCTATTTATATCCACTGCAGGATCTCCCAATGATCTCCAATTACCCCAGTCTTCCGTTAGCTGTGGTCATAATCTGTGGTAAAAGTGCTAGTCGCGCCAGCAGTGATAAGTAACTAATGAAGTGTTCAATTGAGTAAAGCTCTGGCGTTTATGCAGCTAAGTGTGGGACCTATGCAATGAACTACGATAAATGCAATGCGATAAATATTAGGAATGTAATGTTAGTAAAATAAAAGTAAAAACTAAGCTAAGTAAGAAAATTTTCAAATTTGGACCAAATTTACATGCAAAATGAGCTGTAAATGCAAAAATATTCTTTCAATTGTTTTTGTTCTACTTCATCGCAACATCACTAGGTGAGCAATGAGGGTGGAAAATTTCTTATCAAAATATCCATTCAACAAAAAGTTATCAAGCATACCATGAGGCGGAGCAAAATCTTGCTTTGAGAAAACATTAAAAAAATTAGGGGCAGCTTCACATTAACTGGTGTGAAGACTGGGCAAACAGCGAAGCTGGGGGCCGTTCCCTAGATGTAATTTTGCTTTCCTTTGCTTAAATTGGTTTGCCTTGGCTGGTTCTTAGTCAAACTTAGCCAACCCTAAAGGTGGATACACACGTGAGGGCAAAATCCCGCCTGCTCCGCGGGACAAACAGTCACGTGACCACTTGAATCCGGCGCAGCTGAGTGAGGTCGCATTCCCACAGCTATAGTACCTAGAATAGGCACTATACCACAGCCGGAGCGCCGTTTGCGGAATCCGCGTGCCTACTCTCGACTCCAACGCTTAGTAGCTGCGCGTTTCATATTCCATAGTGCTGTGAATCCCTCAACAGAGCCAAAAAAGTGACGATTGCGTCGTCACTTATCGCTTTCTTGTGCATCTCACTCTTGCTGACGTCACGCAGGCTGCGCGGTCAGAGTAAATAGAAATGCGCGCGCAGCCACGACTCGCCTTTCCCGCCGCACCACAAGAAAAGCACATGCGGTCACTGCTGCACAACAAAAACACACGCGGATTCAAGCCAGCAACACGCCATCGTAGCCACGCCAATCCGTCCAATGTTGATTTGACGCTGACTACGCTAATGTGAGGTCAGACGACCGTAAAACGGATGGATGGAAATACCGGCGAGCATTTTCAACCCGGACCGCGAGCGGAGGAGGCCGGACTAGGTGAGGGCGCGATAAGCCACCGTGATAAGCCATCGTCACGTGATAAGCCATCCGCTGCGAAAATTTCTCCTCCGTCCGGTCGTGTGAATCCACCTTTAGTATCGGGACGATACTCGGGGTCGGCGCGCAGTTTTCTAAAGGCCACTTTAGAGTCCGACGCAGCATTGACGCGCGAGCACGCTCGGCACGGGGACGCAATTCCAGCGAAGGCTCAGCACTCTGTAGTCTGGCGTGAGGCTTGGCCGACTTATCCGGCGTTCGTCGGCGTGCCCCGGCTGCAGCCTTTGCTTAAATTGGTTTGCCTTGGCTGGTTCTTAGTCAAACTTAGCCGACCCTGAGTATCGGGGCGATACTCGGGGTCGGCGCGCAGTCTTCTAAAGGCCACTTTATAGTCCAACGCAGCGTTGACGCGCGAGCAAGCTCGGCACGGGGAAGCAATGCCAGCGAAAGCGCAGCACTCTATAGTCTGGCGTGAGGCGTGGCCGACGTATCCGGCGTTCGTCGGCGTGCCCCGGCTGCAGCCTTTGCTTAAATTGGTTTGCCTTGGCTGGATCTTAGTCAAACTTAGCCGACCCTGAGTATCGGGACGATACTCGGGGTCGGCGCTCAGTCTTCTAAAGGCCACTTTATAGTCCAACGCAGCGTTGACTCGCGAGCAAGCTCGGCACGGGGAAGCAATGCCAGCGAAAGCGCAGCACTCTATAGTCTGGCGTGAGGCGTGGCCGACTTATCCGGCGTTCGTCGGCGTGCCACGGCTGCAGCCTTTGCTTAAATTGGTTTGCCTTGGCTGGTTCTTAGTCAAACTTAGCCGACCCTGAGTATCGGGATGATACTCAGGGTCGGCGCGCAGTCTTCTAAAGGCCACTTTATAGTCCAACGCAGCGTTGACGTGCGAGCAAGCTCGGCACGGGGAAGCAATGCCAGCGAAAGCGCAGCACTCTATAGTCTGGCGTGAGGCGTGGCCGACGTATCCGGCGTTCGTCGGCGTGCCCCGGCTGCAGCCTTTGCTTAAATTGGTTTGCCACTTAGCCGACCCTGAGTATCGGGACGATACTCGGGGTCGGCCCGCAGTCTTCTAAAGGCCACTTTATAGTCCAACGCAGCGTTGACGCGCGAGCAAGCTCGGCACGGGGAAGCAATGCCAGCGAAAGCGCAGCACTCTATAGTCTGGCGTGAGACGTGGCCGACGTATCCGGCGTTTGTGGACGTGCCCCGGCTACAGCCGGCGCCGAGATGCGACATGCTGCATTTCGCGTCGGCATCCTCGCCCAGAATGGACGGCATCCGCGTCTCGTCGAGCGATAAGTGGCATCCTCGCAAAGGACACGCACCAGGCAAGATTGGAAGGCCACCCTTTGCCTTTGCCCGTCCACGAGTGAAACTGGTTCGTTTGCAAACGCTACAAGCACCGCATTTTAAGGTTCGCCGACCGTTAAGGTGAACCCGCGTGCGCATGGCCATGCTCCGCGGACGCCAGTGCGGCAAGCTCGGTCGCGCCGTGCTTCGAAAGGAGCTTGCAAGGCACAGTGATGCGTCGTGGCTTCGTGTGGTCTGCTACATTGTCAGAACGTTCGAAGCCTGAGTTTCTGTACATGGGACTTCGCCCAGCTGAGCGCTCCAGGAGTAGGGTCAGCCTTGCATTCGCGCGTCGCATCTAAATAGCCTAAAGACTTCTTATCCTGAGTCAAACGAGCAGCACCAGCTCCAGCAAACCATTCTCCTATGAGTAAAACAAATTTTAATTTTCTTTCGTGACTTGCTGCGGCTCACGAAAGGGGCCCTCTTATTTCCCGACGGAAAACGTTTATGGGCATCTATGTATTTATTCGTGTAGCCTTCTACACGAAGAACACAAACAAGAGACGGCGTTCCTGGATGCGGCGACATGTCACCGAAAGCAAAGATTGGCGCAAAGCCCGCACAACGCAGGCTTGGCGAACTAAAAATTGTAGCACACGGCACAAAGCTATGCCTCCAAGCATAACTGCGCTTGCGCAGATTGCTTCAATGCGCGGCTAGACTATTGTAGCGCGACCGAGCTGGCTTGCAGTGACGTCTCGCGGAGCGCGGCTACACCCTCGCGTGTTTAGCCTCAGAGTGGACGAAACTCTATAAGGACGTGCGCATTTGTCTTCATATGTTTAAAAACACTTACTGTTGATTTGTTCTTGCTCATATTATGCGAAACGACTAGTAGGCAGTATCGACATTCCAGAAGCGCTTGGGTTCAAAGGGATGGTAACAGCATTAAGACGTTAT